>NC_043706.1:115757695-115843105 GCF_006229205.1 Suricata suricatta
GTAAGCCAGGGATCAATTCACATTAGAGGAAATTCAAGGAAGAAAATGACTTGGAGTAAAAGCGTCATTCTTAGCAGAGGTGCTCAATAAACCATCAGCTCCCCCTTCTAAGGAGTATGTAGTTCTGGTACCTTATGTTTTCTATCATCTCAGCACGCAAATGAGTGCTGTTCAAAGAAACAACTTCCCTTAGCACTTGAGCAGTGTCACAAAGAAAAGCTGAAAACAGGGAAAATATAATAGAATTCACTTCTGAATGCTGAACCTGCTCTTACTTTATATAGACTTTTATGTCCCTAAATAGAAAAGCTGCCATTATGTCATCAAAAGAACAAGAAATATCAAGTGGCTGGAACTATAATTACATTTTCTTTTCCTCAACAGGATAAAAAGTGTTTAAATACCTCTCTATGGGTTCTTTTAGTTTTTTTTTAATGTTTATTTATTTTTGAGAAAGAGAGAGAGACAGTGTAAACGGGAGAGGGGGAGAGAGAGAGGGAGACACAGGATCCGAAGTAGGCTCTAGGCTTGGAGCTGTCAGCACAGAGGCTGACACAGGACTTGAACTCACTGACTGGGAGATCATGACCTGAGCCGAAGTCAGACGCTTAACCGACTGAGCCAGCCAGGCGCCCCTACCGGTTCTGTTCTAAGTGCTGTACATAACAGGCTAAGAAATCACAAAAATCACTTTGAGTATGGACAGTGCTGCGAATAATAGCAATATTTCATATTTAATACTCTGATAAATGTGATATATATTTACTCAATTAAATATTACTGAAGTCCATTAAGACTTAAGTTAACTTAAGGATTTGTTTTAGCCTCATGTTACAGAGGAGGGTAATTAAGGAGCTTCAAGGCTCAAATATTTGGGCATGGTTACATATCCAAGAAGTGTCAGAGCCTGGAATCAGAGCCTATCCATGTTATGAAAGGCAAGAAGGAAGAGGAGAGGAAAAATGCTACCAAGCAGTTCAGCCAAATGTTATTATTCAGTAACAATATGTATTATCTTTCAATGTTTCTGTTCTTTTCATGTTTAAATCCTCCAGTGTACATGTATGCATGTATATATGTTTATATGTTTTACCTTGAGTTGTCTAGAATCTTTTCTCTAGGATGCAGAAATATACAAAACGCACAAATACATTTTAAAGTAGAGGAGAGTAAAAAGTAGCTCTAAGGATTCTAGAACTCTTAGAAATGGCAAGTCTAGGCACCATGAGATTAAAGAATAACCGCAATTATAAAAAAAATTGTCCTGGGAACAAAAGCTGTGGGACCTCAGTACACTAGCGTTTATATTCTGGGTTTCGGTGGAAATTGAGTATTCCTTACTGCCGTGAGCCCTTTTCCATTAGCAAAGGAGCCCAAGCATCCCCTCACCTCAGCTTATGCCCTCAAGTGAGAGCTGAATTATGACTGGTTGTCGTCGGAAGAACATGACTCTTCCAGGACGTAGGACAGGCTGGGGCAGGGGTGGCTAAGGAGAGGCCTGACATGTAGCTTGTAAAGCGCAGCAGCTGTGGCCTGTTTTCACTAATATCTGACATGTTTCCTTGGCCACCCGCCAAATTGAGCTGTACCCAGCACTTCTCCCATCCTTCCTGTGCCTCCAGGACCCTTTGTAACTGCTACTTGAGCCTCCAGTGCACTCCAAATCAATCCCCTCCGCTGGGCTCCTTCCTCCCCTTCATGTGCCGGCATCCCGCCCTAATTAATTAACCCCACACCAGCCTCACTCAGGACCTTCCCACACTCTGCCCTCCACGCAGCAGAAACATCAGCGCATTCCTCACTTCATCGCTTGTCAACTCCCTTTCTGTTAAAGACCAGTGTCCCCTTTCCCTGACCTGGCCTCTGATTTGATCTCACTTTAAAGTATCCCACTTTAAGAGGCAGTAACAAATGCGGCCTTCTTCCTGTTTGCTTTGTTTATTCATGTTCACCGGACCTCTCATCATTAAAGACCAAGGGTCTTAGCAGAAGAGCCCAGGAATATAACTTTATGCGTCCGATGTGTGGATAAGCTCAAGCCGGCATCTGTAATGACGCTTTACTTTGTCTATTACTAAATGTGTGACCTTGGGTGAGTTTCTTAAACTCTTGTCATTTGTTCAAATCCTTGCTGAGCCCCCGAGACTGTGCTAGGTACTATTCCAAAGGCTGGTGCTGCAGTTAAAAAATAACAGAAGTAAAACTACCTGCCCTCAGTGGAGCTTATAGTTTAGAGAGGGGAGATGACTGTTAATAAGTCGATGAGCCTAACAATATACATAGATATCTAAGAAGAGATATAAAGCGTGAGGGAAGGAGGATTGGGAGGGCTGAGATTGAGGGCAAAGTGGCAACTTGGAATGGAATAATCAGGAATCACCTGCTGTGATGCTTAACTAAGAGGAGGGGAGAGAGTGAACCATGAAGAAGTAGTCCCAACAGAGGAAACAGTGAGTGCAAAGGCCCTGAGTTGGGAGGGACTTGCCTGGATTCAGCAGAGTCAGCTCTGGCTGGTGGAGAGTAATAAGTAGTAGGAGGTGATATCAAAGTAACGGAGAACTGGAACACGGAGGACTTTTAATGTGAGATAGAGACAATGGATTTTTCTTTGATTGAAATGGCAAGCTACTAGAGGCTGCTGATTAGAGGAATAACATGATTTGACCTACCTCTAAAAAACCTCAACGGATTCCTCTGTAAAATGGGGGAAATACTATGTGGTTAAGACCAGCCTGCTGGCTTGAATCTCAGTGCCACCACTGACCAGTAGTGTGACTTTAAGCGAATCACTTAAATCTTCTAAGCCTCAATTTTCTCAGATTAAGGTAGGATTGATAGTAGTTCCTATTTTTAGGTTGTTAGGAAAAATACCTTAAATAGTACATGTTGTCAAGGTGCTTAACAGAGAGCCTACCACACGGAAAGGAGCAGTACTTCCTAGTATTCTCAGGCCCCTGAAGATCAGGGGACATGACACATGTGGTGTTTGGTATGTCATTCAGTATCATGAGCAGAGCAGAGCATTATCGATGATTAACTCATTGGTTATTCTAAAATAACTTCGTACATTTTAAATTTTCATCATATCACCCTTAAAAAGAGAGTAGCTAAAGTTCATGGATAATTTTCAAATTATCAGAGGGTTGCTAGAACATTAGCTGAACACCACCCTGTGCAAAGCACCTTACTAGGGACTAGAAAGCATATTTACTCTGGCGAAAAGGAATAGATATATATAGCTAGAGATAGAGAGATAAAGATGATAGATTGATCGATCGACAGATAGATGACAGATCATAGACTCTTGTCCTACCTCACACATATACATCTTTAAAAATGTATAATTTCTTAGGGTGCCTGGGTGGCTCAGTCGCTTAAGCATCTGATTCCAACTCAGGACATGATCTCGTAGTTCATGGGTTCGAGGTCCATAACAGGCTCTGTGATGACAGCTCAGAGCCTGGAGCCTGCTTCAGATTCTGTGTCTCCCTTTTCCTCTGTGCCCCTCCTCTGCTCCTGCTCTATCTGTCTTTGTCTCTCAAAAATCAAAGAATGTTATTTTTTAAACAAAAATAAAGTTGAACTCTAAATATGGTTTTATTGTCCAAGCAATACGAAAGTTGCAATATGATGCAATGTTTGTTAGATATGCGATCCTCTATTACTTATTTCCTTCTTCCTTAGCTGATTTCTTTTGGGGCTCTGCTTAGCTGGTGCCCTGAGAAACCCACCTTTATCTGGGGAGGAATCCATCCCCAAATCCATCTAACAAAAGCTGGTGTTCTAGCATGCACCCTTCCTGACTTTTCCTCTAGTAGTGATCAATTATACCAAATTTAGTTATATTTTTCTGCTTTGTTGTAATAGGAGCCACCAAACTATCAAAAAAGGTAAATAACGGCAGAGAGACATGGAATAGTGGCATTTAGACCTTTGCGAGACAGAGATGCCCGATTGGAATCATAGAATGCAAAACATCAAGAAATTAGATGTGCTCTTTTTTATTTTTAATGTCTTTATTTATTTGTAAGAGAGAGAGCGAGCGCCATGAGCAGGGGAGGGTCAGAGAGAGAAGGAGTCACAGGATCTGAAGACAGGCTCCAGGCTCTGAGCTAGCTGTCAGCACAGAGCCCAATGCAGGGCTCGAACCCTAGAACCACCGTGAGATCATGACCTGAGCAGAAGTGAGACGCTTAACCGCTTAACCGACTGAGCCACTCAGGCGCCCTGGTGTGCTCTTTCTAAATACATCCTTAGAAAGGGCACAGTTAGAAATATTAATTTCAGGGGCATTTTACTCCTGGATATATTCTATTTTGTTGAAGCCTTTGCCTGCAGGGACATGTGGGGAAAAAATAAAAACATATAAGTCAAGCACTTCAATTGTCCTTTTCCGCCCAGTTGATTGAAGAACACTCCATTAGAAAATGTGGTCTCTTCACATCGAAGGTAAGGATTCGTTTTTCCTGATACACTCCCACCTGTGAGGTGTGGGAGGGAAGGATAGGGTAGCAGCTCTAACTTGAAAATTCACAGCTTCTCCTTGCTGTCCAGTTTGAATAGTCTTTTTTTTTTTCCCCATAAATATCCAATTGTTCTGGGTTTTGTTTCGTCTTTTCCTGCCAAGGCCTATCTTTGCTGGTTCTACCCCTCTTCTCTTATCCTCTAGAGGGCGCCATCTCCACAGGGGGCTCCTGAAAGTTCCTAGCTCTGGGGTTTGCTTTTGGTGGGGAGCTGTCTCACATCTGTGTCTGTCAGGCGCCTTTGTGTTGCCGATGGTCCCCCCACCCAGCATGATTCATCCATCCTCATGGAGTCCTGCCTCAGTGGGGTGCCCCCGCTCCATGCTCTGCCCCCATCCAGCAGATCACCTGACACCCCTCCCTCTGGCCCACAACCTACACAGCCATCTTGTGATCAGCTAGCTGTCTCGGGACCTGGAGTTTCTACCCCAGGTCCTCAGCTGGATCCAGGTGTCCCCTGCTCTTGCCAGGTTTATCCACTCCTCCAGGTACCTTCCAAAAATAAAAGGGACCAGCTTTTCCCCTCTTGCTGCAATCTGACCTTTACCTCCTCCTTCAGAGTAGCTTTGGTTAGTCTCTAAACCATGAAGATGGGTGAGAGGCCAGGAGAGGAAATTTGACTAGTGAAGAAGGAAACACTTATTGGTAAGAATTTCCAAAACATCACATATGTTTGCACGAGTAGAGTACTGATCGCCTATATTGTCATGTCTCTGGTTACAGGTCTTTCTCCTGTGCTGTGCTGGGGGTAACCTTGAGAAGGGGGTTGCTTCTATTCTGTTTTTGAATCCTCAAAAGGTATAGCACACAGCCCTGTACTTGGCGCAGAGTCAATCGATGATGGATAAATAAGATCTAGGTTGAGATTTGGGTGAGAATTTTCATCTTTGTGTTCTTACTTTTGTTTGGCTTTGACCCTGTCATTGAAAGTGCAGCAGATAAATATCTGATTGAAAAGCTTTATGTATAACCCATTCATGCATACAAATATTAGTATGACTCTGCTAACTAAAGCATCTGACTATGTTTTAGAGTAATAGGAACATGATGGAACATTTTGGCTTTTAAAAAATTTAAACATTCCAGAAAAATCTGTCAAAACAATTATAACAGTATAACATCTTTTTTTTTTTTTTTTTTTTTTTTTTTTGCTTAAAACCTCAGAAATGTATTGCCTACAGTTCTGAAGGCTAATAGTCTGAAATCAAGGCATTGGCAGGGCTGTACTTTCTCTGAAGGCACCCCAGAAGGATTCTTCCTTGTCACCTCAAGCTTCTGGTAATTTGTGGCAACCATAGGCACCCTGTTATGTGGCTTCATGACTTCAAATTCTCTTTCCATTTTTGCATTGCCACCCTTTGTGTCTGTATCCAAATTTCCCTCATTTTAAAGGACACCAGTCATTGGATTAGGGCCCACGCTTACCTGGTATGACCTTATTTTATCTTGATTATAAGATCACACTCACAGATTCTGAATAGACACGGATTTGGAGAGGGGACACTATTCAACCCAGTCCAATAATGATAGTTGGGATTTTGATACTCCAGTCTCAGTAAGTGACAGAGTAGACAAAAATCAATAAGGATGTATCAACCAACTTGACCTAATTGTCATATAACACTATAAGTAACAATGGCAAACTGGGGTCTTCTCAAGTGCATTCAATTGAAACATTCACCAAAATGGGCCATACAAAAATCACATTAGGATCAAGTACAAAGGATTGAAATCATACAAAGTATGTTTTGTAATCAAAGTGGAAATGAAATAGAAATCAACAACAAACAACAGATGCCTAGAAACTATGAACACACTTTAAATAACGCATTCTAAACAATTTGGAATTATGTGAAAGGCTCCTAAATATCTTCCATGTCCAAAGTAGGAATTGCAAGGAAACATTTTGGACTGGATGTTGCCGAAGACATAAGGAATCTAATGTCCTTTTTCTTTTTACAAACCTACTCAGAACATCAGCATTTCATGAACATTTGAAATCAAAAGCTGTTACAGGGATGAGATAAGATGGTCTATCCAACCACAGTTAAATTTCCTTAAAATTTGATTCCTAAATGTTAGCACATTTACCTGCATCCTATAGAATTAAAGTTCCCTGTAGATAGACACAACCAGGATCTCCATGCTTTTAACTAACTGAGGAGAATTTAAAGGAAGGAGTAAAAAAAAATAAATATGTGTATGTTCAATAGCATATAAGTGCATACATATATACTCCATATCATATATAAAATACAAACATATATATTTGTCACTGTGGTTTCTGACCGGTCATCTACGACACTGGGGGCATAATGAACCTCACTGAACATTCAAATTTTGTAAAGATATGTGCATCTCTCTACTGCTTTCCTTCAATTCTTGGAAGAATCCATGAACCCTTAACTTTAAAAACCAATTTTAGAGATTAAAGTGCATTTCAATATTATTTTTCACTCTCTGTATTCTCTTCTTTCTGGTGACCCGTTAGAGTCTTAGTCTGTTATTGACATTTTGGATGTCCAAGCAGTGAACATTGCAAAACATTGAGAATAATCCTTTTAATACAAAGAATGACCAGATGTGATAACATAACACAGCCCTGTTTGGGACTCTTGATTTGTTTATAATTTAAGTAGCATTACATCTCTCTACAGAACTGGCTTAGAATAAGCATGGAAACAACTTTTATGCTGTCTATGAGGCCAAAAAATAAACGCAAGTCTGCACATTTTTTATTTGAAAATATTCACAATGCTTTATGCACGGCATAAACGTTGGCCAAAAGCCACAGCTAAACATTGTATTAAAAACCACAGTACGTTTTTGAGCCAAAAACTGTTTAGGAATCAGCTGTTTCCCAATTATTAAATTAGGAATCAAACCAGGAAAAAATATATCTAGAGCGGTGTGCTTTAAGTACTGCCTCTCTACCTGATAGCCATGACCATTGAAAAACCCCAAATATAATTGGTCAACAGCATATGTAAACAGCCAGGCAGGACTGAAGAGAATACTCCTATTTATATTAACAAGACATCGTGCTAGAGACAGCTTGGTAAGGTGCTGAGAAGTTAAAATAATGAAATAGATGCGTATTAGGAGAAATGAGTCTACACACATGTTCTAAATGCTTCTGTTTAGATTAATGCTTTCCTGCAAATAAAACTGGTAATCATCTAGTTCGGGTCATACGATGTGGCTACAAAGATGCATCTGCAGTAAGCAAGGTATTTGGTCTTTTGGGGCCAACATATGAGAGTTATTCTGGGAAAATACTAAATGAGCAAAAACACTTCGAATCTAATGCTTGCACATATAAAAGTTTTGACCTGTGTGACAACGGGTAAGGAAACCTCAAAACAAATCCAAATTTTCAGTGCCTTCACGGTATAAGTGTCAACATTATAGTCATGGAAAAAACATGTACCTTATTTGATAGTCCATTTAAATATATACGGCTCTCCTCTGTCTCTGAGTATGACATTCTGACAATCACCCTTAATTATGATGCTAACATTCATATTGGAATCCACATCC
The DNA here is from genome assembly GCF_006229205.1 of Suricata suricatta. Taxonomy (NCBI): domain Eukaryota; kingdom Metazoa; phylum Chordata; class Mammalia; order Carnivora; family Herpestidae; genus Suricata; species Suricata suricatta. The sequence goes on from NC_043706.1 coordinate 115,765,759, forward strand.
ATCTTGGAAAGATTTAGTAAGATGCACATGAGTAGATACCTCTAACACATCTTAATCATTTGCTTTTAGAAGAGGATGGTCTGGGGGTTCCTGAGGGGCTCAGTGGGTTAAGTGTCCAACTTCGGCTCAGGTCATGATCTCGAGGTTGGTGAGGTTGAGCCCTGCGTCGGGCTCTGTGCTGACAGCTCAGAACCTGCAGCCTGCTTCCAATTCTGTGTCTCCCTCTCTCTTTGCCCCTCTCCTGCTCATGCTCTGTCTCTCTGTCTCTGTCTCTGTCTCTGTCTCTGTCTCTCTCTCTCTCTCTCAAAAATAAGCATTAAAAAAAAGAAAAGAACAGTCTGGAAATGACATCACAACCAAAACATCCTCTTGGAACCCAAAGGTCAAGATTTAACAATGCATTCCTCACATGATGTGCTTTGTTTTGGGGTTCCAGCAGAGGTGTAGTTAATTTATTAGTAACTGTATAAATGAATGAAAGTGGGATATTTATGAGCCAGGGAAAAAGACACTTCGAAGGCAGTGTCACCCTCTCCTGCTGTCTAAAACTGGTCTCAGGAAAATCCAGTGGACAGTGTCAGTACTTGTGATGCTCTGCATTCCCGACCATCTGTGTGTCATAGAACTAACAAACCCACATTCTCAAGCTGCGTTTCCTAGCTTTGTCTGACTCTAAGTACTTCAAGCTGCAGTTTAGGCCCATTTGCATGTTCCATGCTCTTCTTTTTTTTTTTTAATGTTTATTTATTTTTGAGACTGAGAGAGAGCACGCATGACAGCAGGGGAGGGGCAGTGAGAGAGAAGACAGAGGATTGAAGCAGGCTCCATGCTCATAGCTGAGAGCCAATATAAGACTTGAACTCTCAGAACTGTGAGATCATGGCCTGAGCCGAAGTCACACATTTAACTGACTGAGGCACCAGGTGCCCTAGCTTTTCCAATCTTCAGTGGTGATTCCCAAATGACATAAAAGTACATGGAAGAAAACTGAGGCATTCTGAGAAATGTTGTTTGGTTATGCTCACCATTATAAAGGAGGAATCACACTCCCTTGTGGTTTCACTATTTCTAACTAGTATACAGAAGTTGCACACTCAAAGGTCTGCTGGGCCAAGTGATTCAAGCGAGGTTAGTGGAGAAAAGCGGAGTGTGGCCTGCATAAAACGGCCAGTCCCTTTTCCAGTTCACCTGTCACTTTATGAAAAGAACACTGTGGCGTTTCAGAGTTATTTTCAAGACAACCTAGATCTGAATTTTTATGTGAATACGCCTGATTGCCAAATTCTGAATTTATTAACTATTAGGCAGACCTGCAGGCCCCACATGGCAACAAAGGTTCACGTGTTTGTGACCCTGGAAAATGACCTTTTGAAAGCAGTGCCGCATGCTCCCATGGGAAGTTTGAAAATTGACCTCGTCTGTAGGATGGATGGGAAGGCTTTTCAGCAGTGGCCACTGGGTCCTTTTCAAGGTGAGCATTCATCAGATTCTGTGCAATAATTACCCTCCCACATTGATTAGCAGTTCTCAGACAAGGGTGTGGCTTCTGACAGAACCTCTGCACTAAGATTCCAGTGTGGTAGCTTTCTGTATTGAATTCTACAACACTGAATGTTTTAAATTTAATATAAAAACAACTTTGCACTTTAATTATAAAGTCAATTAAGATTCACGGTAGAGAAAATAGTAAATACACATAATCAAAGGGGAAACTCCTTAAAGCATTCATATAGCACGTCCCTGGAAATAGATCTTTTGAATCTCTTTCTACTTGTTCATCTTCTTTAGAAAAATGACATCATAATAAATGCACTGTTTTGTAACCTGCTTTTTTACTTCATATATTTAAGACCACTGATTCTTTTAAAAAGTACAAATGCAATTCTTATGGTAAGATTCATTTCAATTCACTTTATCCAACATGAGCACAAATATGCCCAATTTGTCAAGAGCATAGGGTTGAGGACCAAATAAAACAAAACAAAATGCAAAGCAATTTTCTCCCAAAAATTACAGCTCTCCTCAAGTCACTCTGATTTTACGATAGATTTTTCTTTCAAAATGTTAAGAAATCTAGGATCATTGCCCTGCAATAATAAAGCCTTAGAAATCTAACATGGAAATAGATAAAATCACATTCATTATATCAGAAGAGATATGATATAGAACATAATGCTGAAGGGGCATCTGGGTGGCTCAGTCGGTTAAGCGTCCGGCTTCAGCTCAGGTTATGATCTCACAGTTTGTGGGTTCAAGCCCTGTATTGGGCTCTGTGCTGACAGCTAGCTCAGAGCCTGGAGCCTCCTTCGACTTCTGTGTCTCCCTCTCTCTCTGACCCTCCCCTGATCGTGCTGTCTCTCTCTGTCTCTCAAAAATAAATAAAAAACAGAAAAAAAAATTTTAAAGAACATAATGCTGGAAAATATCAAGTTATTAGTCTGAAAAACAAATCTGGAGAGATCAGAAGAAAGGCAGAGAGCTCACTGCCACCAATGCTGAAAATTCTACAGTGCACATGTGACTGAAATAAGAAAAAAAATATATAATTCCTATAATAAATCTATAATAAATGTCTTGATACATTATATATATTAATATATATATTAAAATAATGCAGTACATGTTAATAATGTAGTAAGTCAAATGCCAAGTATGTTGAACTCTCTATTAAATCTCTTCCTAATTTAAATTAATAGAAAATTAATTGTACTATTTTTTATTAACTTAGGACCCAGCAGTGGTACACATTTCTGTTCATGTTTTTCTAGAAGATGCTAATTAGTGAAATAAATGATCAACAGACTAATTGATAGATGAGAAATAATAAATCAACATTTTGGAAGGTTATAGTTTTATTGAGTTACTCTCCCCATTCTGTGGCCTTTTCTCTGCCAAAAACTCACTATGTTACAAAAACACATACCCATGAGTATGTATCCATGGGCATCCATGTAATGGATGAGTTACAAAGCACATGTGAAAAATACACTTACAGCACAGCAAGATGGCGAAATGCTTTTCTTAGAAAAAACTTCTCTCTCTGTCAGCAGACCCAAATACTAATATAGACTTTATTTCCAAACCAGTTCTCTTAGATTTATTTTAAATAAAATTTAAATGTTGCTTTCAAACCAAAATTTTGTGGGAAAAGATCTATCAGTGGACAGAGTATTTTCTACAATCTCAGTCACATGCACCAATATTGGGTTCCATTGCTAAAATACAAAAGACCCTCAGGAAAAAAAAAATTAAAGATGCTATGTCATGTGCTTATACTTCTATTCAGAATTTATTAGGCACATCTGAAGGTGATACAGCCATCCATGTTTTCATTTGCTTCCTGTATACAAGCCACTCATAAATCCTCCTGCAAACCATCCTGTCCCCCATTTCTGAGATTCAATAAATCACATTTATGAAATCATCTTGTAATACAGATGCTCCCTTTCCAACCCACATATTCTTATAAAATCTAACAAGAAAATTTTAAAACATCTCGTCAACATTGTTTTTACAAAGCAACTGTTAGTTATAAACAATCTTTTAGGTCTCAAGGAGATTTAGAGACTTCAAAGAGTTGGGCTAAACCCCTAAATCCAGGTCGTTTCTCTCGTGTGTTTTCTAAAGCATGGTATGTTACGTTTAATGCTTAAGATTTTTGTGAGCGTTTTGCATGTGCTGGAAAAATTTAAACGGATTCCATTCTAAGAAATAGACATTTCTGGAATTTCAATTTTTACTAGTTCTTTTCTCTTCAAAAGATAAAAAGAAAAAAAAGTGCCTATGGTCACTGTTTTTTATATAAACATCTTCGAACTTCCTTAAGGCAATAACACATCTCAGCGGCCCAACGCAGTGCATGCAAACATCTTCTGATGCATGTTCAGAAAATAATGCCTCACAATCTAGTTTTGCAGACGGCCTTCTTGGTGACATTTCTTATCGGGAAAGAGGCTGATCTGTTTTCTTGAAGTATATCCTATGTGTCGGTGACAAGAAAAAACAAATAAAGGCCATCTTGAGAATTATTAGAAGCTTTTGCAAATATTAGCTTCAAGAATCATGCTAAGCTGAAATGCTCAGTTAATACTCAGTGGTAGTTAGATTTTTAAAATTCTGACTTGAATAATTTATAAAAGTAGACACAATAGTGAATCTTTATTTTAAACTAGAAATCATGGTGCATGTCTCTTCCCCTTAGCCTTAGGTGATAATGCAGATGGGGTTTACCCTGGAAGATCTGGATTATTTGGGAAAAAAAGAAATCAAAACTTTCAAGGGCAGCATTTTTTATTTCACAAGAAAGATTCAGTTAGACCAAATAAATAATTCCTCAGTTGTTTTTCACTGTTGTTTGCACTAATAAGAAAGAAACATAATTTATTGTTTCTTGTTTTCGTACATGTTTCAAAAATTTTACAATTAAAGGAACCCAGACAGTTCCTTAAAGTTCATTTCCTCTAAAATAAAACAGCATGTTGCTCTTACTACTGACTGGATATATTCCCCTCATCTTTGAAACTGGAGAATGAAAGAAGCAAATGTTTGTTCTATTTGTTATAATACTAACCCTCTCCATGCAAAGTAACAGAAGATTTAAGAGACATTCATTTGCATAACTGTTCTGCTCAATGAGAGGTGAATCTCCTCATTGTATGTATAATATACAGGATGAAATAAATGCTCAACCAAACACTGAACTATCAATGTTAACAAAGATAACCTTATTATGAAATTTATTCAGAATTATATCATGGATGTAATTATTCTTTGCTTTGTACTTTCTGCATTCAATTTTTTTTTCAAAATGAGTGAAATGGACCTAATAGAAAGAAGAAGAAAATTTGAATCACGGTTTCTAAAATCCCAAGGACCTGTGACTGCTTAAACACCATCAATTTCTGGCCCAGCTCTGGAGATTAATAAAAACAAAAAGTATGAGATCTCCTGCCCTTCAGAGAAAAAAGCTTTTAATTGGCATTTAGTTGTTATTTTATAATAATTTCTGCTAAAAGAATGCTGTACTTACAGTGAAACCTGAATTTATTCTGCTTTCCATTACAAAATTTACCTTTTAATAATTTTCTCTTTTCTATTTCATACTTGCAATCCTAAACAAGAATCCTTTTGAGCACTTGCATGACAAGTATTGTTAGTGACTAGAGAGAGATTAGCAAGTTTCAAGTCTTCTATACTCCCTTCCTCCCTTCATGTCTCTGTCTGTCTCTCTTCCTCTAACACACACACGCACACACACACACACACACACACACACCAAGCAGAGTCATGAAATCTTTGACACTCACTGGACAGTCAAGGTGTTTGTTAGGCCGTGACACTTTACCTATGATACTTGAACTCAGAGTTACATATGGGATAATGCAGTTCTTAACTACTCAGAGTCCATGTTCCTACAGTGGGAAGATCAGTATTTACCCCTGTTGCTTTGCATATTCTCTGTATTTTCTTCAAGATCCAGCCCCCATCCATCAACAGAGAATCTTCAAATGACTTATAAAAACACTTTGAAATTCCCAATGAGAAATACATGTCTATTTTTTATTCATTCCCTATTCTCCAGACCATGAGACTTGACAACCTGTATAGCAAAGTAGCCCAAGAAGTTTAACTGTCCAGATTATAACAGTAACTAGCATTCTTATAATGCAAGGAGACCAGAGGAGGTGGTAAGTATCCCTTGGAGTGAAATGCAGATCACATCACTAGATTGCCAGACACCAAGCTAAATTTTTCCTTACCTCTTATACAGACCTAACAGTGGTCTCAGTTTTACAGTGTATTTATCGTATCACTTACTCTCTCATTTACTCACCATTTAAGGAAACTTTCAGAGAATCATTCTACAATGAAGAACCCTATGCCTAGAACACATCAAATAGTTCAAACAATTCTCCATTGCCCTGAAGCACCTTCCTACAGTATCTAGCACCCAAAGATTTCTTGTTCTGGTCAGAGCACAGATGACATGCAACTTCCAAATGTTAGGGGAATGTTTGCTTGGCAGGATCTCTTCTGAAATGCCAGAGCAGGAAAAGGGAATCAAAAGCTTTGGCCAAGATGTCAACTGAGTGAATGTCTTCATCTGAACTCCACACCTCAGGAGTTCATGCTGCCATGTCTAAAACCACATTCTCACATCACTAACCTCACCCAATTCCAAAGCCATTCTTGCCTATACAGAATTTTTTTAAAGGGTCTTCAAGGTAAAGGAGAAAGCTAATGTCTGGATTTAAAACATAGATGCATTTCATCAACATGACACAGAAGAGAAAAGGGAAATGGAAAGCCCTCAAGTCCTGTTGAATCTCATTGCATTAACTCTAAACTTCACATAGGTCAGGAAAGTCTGTGTTTTCTTTTAAATAAAATGTAATCCTGGATCAGGGCTGCTGAGGCTATAAAAGAGTCAATGGCATTTTGGGGGCGATTATGATGTTAACCCTACTGCAACAGTTGAGCCTGAATAACTGGAATCTATTTCTTTAAAATTTCTCTTGCAAATTGAATGAGCTCTACTTTATTTCCTTTGAAACATATATATTGAGATTTTTACAAAGGTGTTGCTGGTGTTGCCATAGTGGGCTTTGTTTTTCAGAATTTTCTACAATTATTCACTATTAGTAACTATTTGGTAACAGCCACCAGGTCTGTGATTCACTCTGCACAATGTAAACCTAAATCAGTTGGAATTAAGTTTGTTACTTGGTTTCTCAATGAAATCGACTGCATTTCAAGGATAAATTGTCCTGTGTACATACTGTTTACTGTGTTCTACAGATTATGTTCCGTGCAACTTGTGAGTTCCAAAGTCTCAGGTGTTTTAGGAGGTGCTGGGTGAATCTATATCATAAATCTAATCATAAATAATATCTTAAAGTTAGGAGACTTTAATATTTATATTTGGGAATTATATTTAAATACATTCTACAAGTTCACTTTCTTACAAATGGTGCCACAATTCAAAAAGGCTCGGTCTTGAGCAATATTTTATCTATTTCCCTGGAAAGAATGTAAATCCTTAGCTACATTAAAAGAACAAAGAAAAACACGAATAGAAGAAACTCACCAACATCAAAATATCAGCACTGTGCTGACAGGCAATCAATTCATATGTATTGAGTGAATGTATGACCCGTGGTTGCAGAGGTGTCCACTCTGTCTAATATCATACCATCTGTCTCTTGGGCGTTCGACTTTGGAAGCAATAAATGTTGTAAAATACAGTTGGAGCCAGGCTCAGCACACCTGCTGGCGACACCACAGTGTTTCTACCTATGCCTTAAAAAAATGCAAATAAGCCTGGAACCTGCGGTTATGGAGATCAAATGCCTAGTGAGCGAGCCAAAGGGAGCAAGGCTAAAGAAGTTCTGCTTACCACACGCAAGTGAATGCTTTGTAACGTGTAACGTGAATATTCTGGGGAATGAAGGAATTACAACAGCAAGCAAGCAGCCAAGACGCCAGGACTAGCAGAATCAACAAAAGCAGAAAAAAATAGCATCCAAATTGCACCAGATGCAAAGTCCTAAAGCAAATATAGCTGGTTCCTAATACTGCACTTGAAAATAGATTAAAGTGGCTAACTATATTAATTTGCCTATCTGCAAACAGAACACTATGTTGTTTTCCAGGCCCCTTTCTTCTAATTGGCTCAAATGAATAGACAAATTAAATAAATCTTTACTCCTCTAGTGCTTCTTAGAGATGAATTTGTAGGCACATATTAGGGAAAATAGTTCACAGAGTGGCAAATGGGCAGAAAACCTTGGGTTAGAATTTTATTTACTTCAAAGTGAAGAGCAACTTTTCAAAGTATCACAAGGACATACATGTTAAGCAGGGCTTGGCCCTATCTATACAAGCAAAGCAGAGCAGAGCATAAAATACTTGTACCCAAGTGTCCATAACAGTATTATTTGTAATAATCCAAAAAAGGGGGGGCGCCTGGGTGGCTCAGTTGGTTAGGTGTCTGATTTCAGCTCAGGTCATAATCTCACAGTCTGTGAGTTCAAGCTCTGCATTTGGCTCTGTGCTGACAGCTCAGAGTCTGGAGCCTGTCTCGGATTCTGTGTCTCCCCTTCTCTCCCTACCCTTCCCCTGCTTGTGCTCTCGCTCTTTCTCTCCCTCTCTTTCACTCTCTCTCTCTCTCTCTCTCTCTCTTTCTCTCAAAAATAAGTAAACATTAAAAAAATAATAAAACTTTTAAAAAGAGAAACAACCCAAATGTGTGTCAACTATAAATGGATAAATAAATTCTATGCATCCAAAAAATAGCATATTATTCAACTATGAAAAGGAATGAACTACTGATACACGCCACAACACGGATTTCAAAGACATCATCTAAGTAAAAGAAACCAGTCACAAAAGATCACATAGTGCATGATTCTATTTATGTGAAATGTCCAGAACAGGCAGATGGATAAAGACAAAGTATGTTCGTGGTTGTCTAGAGCTGATGTGGAAAGGAGAGATGGGGGGAAGGGACCTGGAGGTGTGTCTCTGTAATGGGGGGAGGGGATAAAAGTATTTTAGGTTCGATTGTAGTAATCTGGGCACATTCTTGTGACTATACTACAGCACCTTAAAATGTATATTTTAAATTAGTTACTTATTTTTTATTTTTTATTTATTTGAGTGGGGGAAGGGGGCAGAGAGATGGAGAAAGAGAGAGGGAGGTGAGAGCAAATCCCAAGCAGGCTCTAACCTCAGCCCACTTGGGGCTCAACCGCATGACACTGGGACCATGACCTGAGCCGAAATTAAGAGTCTGTCCCTCAACTAACTGAGCCACCCAGGTGCCCCTAAATGACTGAAAGGTATGGTATGTGAATTATATGTCAATAAAGCTGCTTTTCAGAAAGCAGAAGCAAGGCTTGAATACTTATCTGGACTTAGATTTATTTGGAAGCACAATTATTTACTTACTTTTCCACACAAATTAAATTCACTAGAAAATTGCTTTGTGAGTGCTACTTTTTTTCATAATCTAATTCCTGTATTTCAAACTATTTTATCTCTTCTTTGAGAAGAATCTTATAAAGTTATAAGCACAATGTCATTTTAAGAAGTTCCATTAGAAGTGCCTGAGTGGCTCAGTCAGTTGAGTGACTGACATCGGCTCAGGTCACGATCTCACGGTTCGTGGGTTCAAGCCCTGCGTCGGGCTCTGTGCTGACAGCTCAGAGCCTGGAGCCTGCTTTGGATTCTGTGTCTCCCTCTCTCTCTCTCCCCCTCCCCTGGCTCATACTCTGTCTCTCTCTTTCTCTCAAAAATAAATAAACATTAGAAAAGAAAAAAGAATTCCCATCAAAGCTGGAAAATTAAAAGTGATACAATCATCTCAATTGGTATTATTGCTTTTATCTTAATCTTTTATTCTGCATTCCTTTGTTGTTGCCATTTTTCTGTTCTAATACTACAATAATTTTATTTGCCCAAATAAAGCTTTTTTTTCCCATGCTATCAGCATTAACCTGAAGCTAATCATTAACCTTGGGTGTTGTCAAAAAATGACTTATTTTCAGGTTGATAATAACAAAAACAACACTGTCAGGCTCTGTCACCCAGCAAAATACTCTGGCGTGAGAATAGAAAATCCAGTTGGTTAATTGAGCTTGCATACTTTAATTGTGAAATAAATCCCGTAATGGACAATGCGAAAATTTAATTTGGGAATCCTGAGAAACTCCCTCCTGCCCCAGTCCCTCCTTCCTTCTCTCTATAAAGTTCAAGAAACAGCAATTATAATATAGACATTTAGCTCTAATTTGTAGACTATTTCATATGTTCTTCTTGGTATTCTCCTTAATATCATCCTAGCTTTCCTAGGACCTATAGATGCTGTCTTTAAGTTGCAATTTTCACATGCAGATATTTTCTGCCATTTCTTTTTGGCAGAGAAACAAACCGGAAAACCTTATAAACAAGAAATAGATCAAGTAATTAAATTATATGTCACCCTGAGCTCCATGAAGACCTCCAGTGTGAAAGATGGTAATTTTTTCCCATAGGAAGATCTTACTAACTCCTAGCATCTATCTGTACCTGATGTTTAACCACCATTTAAACTCTGTCTCTGACTGACAAAGCAGGCAAGATCTACAAAAGTGATTTACAACATACGGGAACTCTCTGCCCAACAGAGTTGCACAAGTCCATGACCGTAAGAGTGAGAGATACCGTAGAAGAAAACCATAAAGTATCATGGATCCTGACTGAAAATTCACACTTCCTATCAGCTAGCTGAGTTCATCTCACCATGTTCTAGGCGATGGGAAAGTTGGAGTGTGGGCCTTTGCATAGATTTCCCTCTCCTGGATCAGCCAAGCTGAGTTCTGTGAGCATTTGGAGCTCTGATCAGCAGCACAGAGGCAGGACCAAGCAGAAAGGTCCAGAAGGATCTATGCCTTCTCTTTGGAAAGACAATTTTCAGGTGAATTTTCAAATAAAAGAACCTGAATATATCCACTCTCTTTCTAATAAACTTCGATGTTTAGAAATTTCAATACAGGGGCCTCTGAGTGGCTCAGTCGGTTAAGCAGCCGACTTCAACTTAGGTCATGATCTCAGGATTCATGGGTTCGAGCTCCGCATCAGTCTCTGTGCTGACAGCTCAGGGCCTGGAGCCTGCTTCAAATTCTGTGTCTCCCTCTCTCTCTGATCCTCCCCTGCTCTCTCTCTCTCTCTCAAAAATAAATAAAACATTAAAAAAAGAAATAAATTTATATACAGTGCATACTTTCTTTTCAGCATTTTATAATGCTTAAGACTGTTGCACACTAATCATATGCATGCCAAATAATTTGTAAAGAGTCAAATTCGAAAAGGATGAGATAGAAAAAATTGCATAAGGAAATTATTTAACAGTCAAAATATTTTATTATTGGATTCATTGGTTTTGCTGTTGTGAAAAGAAATAGTATAATAATGTTTATTAGTGCAAATAAAACCCACTAAGTCTTCTTGCAAATGCTTAGGAAAAGAAGTTTATTTTCCTTTATATTTATTATTTCTCTCAACATCCTGGCCATGTACACTCACACCATATGGATTCGTTATGAGAATCTTACTTACTTCATCTGACTTATGAAATGTAAATGATAGCTGCAAATAAGTCCATTGCAAATCCGTTACCTGCTAAGCCTTTCTAGTTTATTTAGCTCACCGAAACAAAACTTTGCTACTTTCCTCAGGTTTTGTTGTTTGTTTTTTTGTTTTTTACTGCAAGAGCTGTTTTGGAAGCAAAGAGAATAATCGGGTTTTACTTTAGATATGTTGAGGTTTGCTTGAAGACCTGCGAGGTCCCTGAAAAAAGCTACCTGTGGACCCATCTTGGCCGTTAATTGTCTCACGGAGGCCTGTGCTCGGAGCAGAGAAGGGTAGGAGGCGAGGAAGCAACGTGTAAAATAGCAATCATCGAGTCTATTAAAGCGGTTCCAAATCGTCCAGCTCAGCGCTCAGAATTCACAATAATTCCCGGTGTTAGCGCTCGCTCACTAAGCGACAAGTTGATGGGGCAGAAGCCGGGGAGGAAAATGACCCTGGAAACAGAGTGTTGGTTTTACACCCGCTGGGTATCTGTTACAAGTGAATTTCCTCTGGCGCCAGCAGGTATTTTGAGCAGGCATCCAGAGGGATCCCAGAGGGGAAGGATGGAAGTGGGGAAGATGGAGCTCTAAGTTTGGGGATCAAAGCTTTGAAGGTCCCAGAGGAAATCGGTGAAGATCCGATGGATTGGCCCAAAGTCTTCAAGAGGGACACAGAAGGTATTTCGAATTTCTGCGGCTTAGAGCACCAAGGCGAGTGGATGGGGGAGGTAGGAAATAAACAGTGTCCCAGAGGGGAGATGTTCACACCAAGACAAGGAGGTAAAAACTCCAGACAACCCCACAAAAAGATGAGAGGCCTTTCCCTCGCTTTTTGCCCCAGGGACCCCAGACGACAACTCCGGCGTTCTCGGGCCGGGCTTGGACCGCTCGCAGTGGTCGGAGCGGCAGGCCGCGGATGCAGGGCCGGCCCGGGCGAGGCTGTGCGCCCCGAGGCCAGGCACAGCCTTCCCCGGAGGTCTGGGGAGGCTCAGCCATTACAGCCCGGCTGCCCGCTGATGCGCTCAGTAAAGGCGACTGCGATTTATTTGGATTCGTCACTATAAAGGTCTAGGGAGACAGCACTTTATCCGATGCGGGACCTTGACAAATTGACCGGGCAGTGCAACAGAGGACAGCCCCCCTGACCCCGGGCCGTGCTGGGGCGGAAAGCAGGATCCTCCCACCTGCTCCCGACCCAAAGGGAGAGGCGCGTCTCCACCTGCAGACGCGCTGCCGGGCCCTGGCAGCCAAGGTGCCCGCTCCCGGGTTCCCGCGGTCGCCTCCAGGCCAGTGGAGGGGAGGTTTCCGCTCACTCCCCAGCTGCACCTTCCCCCCAGGATCAGGGAAGGTCACCAAATCTGAGAGCTAGTGAGGTTACCCTGCAGGTGACCCAGTCCTGAGCCCACACTGGAGGGTCCATCATGGTAAAAATTGTTTGGTCTGGCAGCATCCGGGTCATATATCAGTGAGGTCGTCTAGGAGTCTTTAGGGTGTTTTTAGGCTTTTTTTTTTTTTTTTTTTTGGAGTACTGATAAATGATTTGAACCTGAAATTTAATTCCACTTACTATGTCAAAGAACCATGTCGTTGTAGTTCTTAATTGAAGATAACTTAGATCCTGGCGTCACCAATTCTACCCAAAACTCTTGCTTTTACAGCTATATCTGATGATAAAAGAAAAAGCCACGGTCCAATTCAGTCTTCCTACTTTTCTGAACTTAATATATTTCTTAGAATTTATTTCTGTCGTTAATACGTAAAGTTCTGCATTAAAGTCTTAAAAAAAAAAGACGTCTGTACTAAATATCGATCAACAAAGAGATACATTTCGAACGTGAAATTCAATCAAAAGGAATGATTTTTCAACAGCATATGCTTTTAACGTGATTTCGTGGCCTCAACTTTAAAGCCAATGCTATATTATCAGGTAATGCAAAGATGGAAGGCTGGACACCTAAAATAGGCAATTCTGAACAAAAGTGGGGACTATTGATGACAAGTAAACCTAATCAATCTGCTTTCAGGATCTGCAACAACACTTCTTGGACAATCTCTTTAAAAATTCTGCATCAAGCGGTGATGTTAACTTCCTTCATTGGATGCCTTTATGTTGGTTGAAGACCTAGGACTGGGAGAACAATTTGAATACATTCTTTCTGACTCGGTGAAAGGAATCAGATCCCTTCAGTTAAAAAGATGAAAGAAAATGCAGTGGATCCAGAAGATGAGGGTTTTAGCCCTTTTGATGGAGACTATTTGAACTCGAAAATTTTGCATAGCTATCTATCTTGCGAAAAGTCAGAGCGAGATAAAGTGTAATCTGGCTCTGATTTCTGCTGGAAAGAAAACATTGAAATGACTGCTCATTTATCACTTCTCTACCCTCCCCCTCTCCCACCTTGGTTTAACTGACAATGTAACACGGAGCTGTTTGGGTCTTCTCTAGACCGTTGGAAATGAAACCAATTCCTGTGAAGGGAGAGTTCTAAATTATCAGGTTTATTAGGTAAAGAAATCATAAGGGAAAAGTATAGGAAGCAAATGTTAAAACTTTACCACCAGCAAGAACACTGGAGAACCAGGTGAATTCTGTGATGACTCATTAGGTTTTTCTTCTTGTTTGAGTGCTTGGTGAATCTGCATCTGTAGATTCCCTGACTAATTGCACCTACTTAAGAGTTCATCAATTAAGATACTATTTGTGACACTATTCCTAAACTCATCGCAGAATACCTACTCTACTCTAGTAGCTATAGAAATTAAAATAATCAGATCATTTTTTTCTAACCAGATAGTTATTTTAGCCAGAGAAACTCAGACTTCATTTTTTTAAAATGAAAGCCTAAACTCACACACAAAAAATTTCAGTAGTCATATATAATAAAATCCAATCTCAATAGTAATCATTTATATAATATTAAAACAATAATAAAATACCTTTTTCAATAGTTTAATTAGTTAATAATTCTTAACAGAGTAATACCCAATTTTGACAAGAATCCAAGGAGAAAGCTGCTTCCAAATATTGCTTGAGAATGCATAAATTAGAACAATCTAAGAGTGTCCTTAAAAAACTTTGAAATGCATATCTTTTTCACCTAGCAATTCTATGTCTGAGAATGTATTCACTAGAATAAATCAGGGATGTACACAAAGGTTTTATTTAAGGAATATTCACAATAACAAAAAACTGGAAACAAACATATAGGACATGAGACATGAGGTTGCCATTCAATTATGTCACAGAAGAACATTTAATGATGTACAAAGATATTTAGAATGTGCAAGATGTCAAAAAGGATTATTATAAAATCTAATTCCATTTTTCTCAAAAATGTATTCTTAGAAGAGACTTAGGAAGATATAAATACTAAGGTGGTTTATCACAGGATAATGGCATATGACTTTTTGTTCAAAAGTTTTATATGATGGAAAGAAGTAAGCCTGTGGTGTCTTCTATTGGTGTTGATATTTAAGTTGTTGGCTTGCAAAGTTCTTAATAGATTAAGGACGCGATCCCTCGGTCCATCATATGTTTCCAAATATTTTTTTCTATTTAAAATCTGTCTTTTCATTTTGCTGATATTTAATATATGCATATAATACATTTATCCATCTTTTCTTTTATAGCTTTCAGGTTTTATGTTTGCTGGGAAAGACCTCTTCCTGCCCACCCACCCCACACACATGCATGCACACTAAAGTATTTTAAAAGTTCTTCACTTTTCTTCTAGTAGTTTTAATTTTTTCACTTTTAAGTCTTTAGACCATTTTACAATGTATTTGGATTCAAACAGTGAAATAAGGATACAACTGATTTGTATTAAGAAATAGATTTTTCTACTGATCTGAAATACCACTCTTTTCAGAAATTAACCTTTCAGTTATATTGGATTTCTGGGTGCTTTATATCATTCCAATAATGCTTACTTAGATGTCAATGCACAAGTATTTAAATTAACATAAATTTATAACATATTTTAATGTAGGACATTGTTCCTCTTTTATTACTAATCTTTTTTGGCAATATAAGATCTTACTTAACTGATTTTGAAAAATCTCCTGTGTATTTGTATTGTTACATTAAATTGTTAATAGAGAAAGTTGATGTCTTCAAAACACCAAGTCTTCCCACCAGGAACAATGTATGCTTTTACAGTGGATTTTTTTTCCACTTTTTAAAAATGTTTCTCAGACAGTTTCATACTGCTCAGGAGGAATTATATTCTACTGGTTAGAAATCTAGGCTCTCAAGTTTTCGGATCTTAAGTAACATAAACACTCTGTGCTTTTATTTTCTCACGTGTCAACCACATACAGTAATAGCACTTGCCTCAGAGTTGAAATAAGAATTAAATGAGAAATTCCATTCAGAGCACTTAAAACAGCATCTGGCAATAGTAAGTGCTCAACAAATAATTCCTATCACTGGGAATTAAGCATAGCTTTTTAAATTTTTTCCTAAGTATTTAATCCTTTGTTGTTGTTATTGTAAAAAGAACATTTCATCCCTCTTATTTTCTAATGGGTTGTTACTTGTGTTAAGAAAATTGTTATTTTATTTATTTTTTTTAAATGTTTTATTTATTTTTGATACAGAAACAGACAGAGCATGAGAGGGGGAGAGGCAGAGAGAGAAGAAGACACAGAACCGGAAGCAGGCTCCAGGCTCTGAGCTAGCTGTCAGCACAGAGCCTGACGCGGGGCTCGAGCCCACGAACGTGAGATCTGACCTGAGCCGAAGCCAGAGACTTAACCGACTGAGCCACCCAGGTGCCCCAGAAAATTGTTATTTTAGCACATCAATTTACAAACTTCCATCTTTATTAGTTCTTTTTTTCTATAGCTTTTCAACTGGTTCTCTTCAAATATCCAGGTATATAATTTTATCATCTGAAAACAATTATAAATGGGGCTATGCAGTTTTACTAACTCATTTCTCCCTGTTGTTTAATTGTCTTGGTTAAGATTTCTAGAACCATAGTAAGTAATAATAGAAATAATAGGAATGTTTTTGCCCTTGACTTCAATGAGAATGTGTCTAATGTTTCATCATATGTTTTTGTCACATTATAGAGATTTCTATTTAATTATATCATAATGTTTTTTAAATGAGTGGATGTTAAATTTTTTCAAATACCATCAGCATGTATAGACATGCCTATGTGTTTTTTCTGTGATCTACTAACAACAAATATATTATAAAATATGAATGAATATATAATGGATTTCCTAATATTAAACATCATTGTATTCATACATAGAAAAGTTGTATGAGTACATTTATATATATTTGTTTGTTCATATCCTGCTTAGTTCTTTTTATTTGTTATTGGTGAGAATGTTAGCAAAGGTCTACACAGAAATGGACTTAACTTTTTGGATATGGTGAATGGTTGGTACAAGTTCAAGTACACTGTCGTTTGTAAAATTTGGTATCAATATTAAACTTGATTCATGAAAGTCATTTTGAAACTCTCTTTTCTCTGGATCCTCTCAAACTGTTCAGGTAATAATGGAGCTGTGTGTTCCATAGAGACTATAGAATTCTGTGATAAAACAAGCTAGTCATGTCGTGGTAGGGAGTGTGTGGGAAAGTCTTGACAAGTTTTCAAGTTCTTCTAAGAACTTTTAGATTTTTGTTTCTTCTGGTTTGAGTTTTACTGTTTTATTTTCTACAAAGTCATCAGTGTTTCTTCTATAGTTGAGCAAAGTAATCTCTTGAAATTATTTTGATTTTCTAGTCATCTGCGGTCATTTTCCTTTTCTCACTTAAGACCTACTTTAACATGTAAGAAAAATACCTACATTTATATGGCTTAGCTCTCATTTATTGATCTCATGGCAGTTTAGGGAAAAAAAAAAAAACTTTGTGCAATTCTTCTCGATTTCATGTTGCCTATCTGCCAAAGAACCTAATGCAAACAGCAATGAGTTACTGAATTCTTTTTATGTGCCGAGCTCTACAAAACAGATTTTACATGTATTAACCCTCTTAATCCTCACAACAGACTGTTTCTTCTACTTTCCAGATGGAGAAATTGAAGCCCAGAGGAATCAAGTAAGTTTTCCAGGAACGAGGAGCAGAGAAGAATGTTTTGAACATTGGCAGCCTGACTCCAACACTCATGCTGTTAAGTCTTGTACTATAGCACCCTCCTGTCTACCACATTAGCCCTGCAAGTGAACTTACAACACACCAGTACTAATATCATGGTTCAGAAAATTCTCTAGAAAAACAATTTTTGTCTCCATAGTAGGTCACAATAAGTTTTCATAATATCAAACCATGAGAAAAGGCATGAAAGACGCTACTGCTCTGTGCATATTTGAAACACCACATCAGTGTATGCGCCGCTCTCAAATCTCCCTCCTACCAAAAACCAGTATTGGTCTTTGTTTTCTTTACTTTTTAGTGTTTTTTAAAATTTTATTATTGAGAAACAGAGCATGAGTTGGGGAGGGTCAGAGAGAGAGAGGGAGACACAGAATGTGAAGCAGGCTCCAGGCTCTGAGCTGTCAGCTCAGAGGCCAACTTGAGGCTCAATCCCACAAACCTTGAGATCATGACCTGAGCTGAAGTCGGACGCTTAACTGACTGAGCCACCCAGGTGCCCCTGGTCTTTATTTTCAAAGCAATGAGGGGGCACCTCGGTAGTTCAGTGGTTGAGTGTCCCAATTTTGGCTCAGATTATAATTCTCGTGGTTTTGAGTTAGAGCCCTGCATCCAGACTCGCTGCTGTAAGTGCAGAGCCTGCTTCAGATCCTCAGTCTCTCCCTCAGTCTGCCACTCCCCACTTGCACTCCCTCAAAAAATAAATAAAATTTTAAAAAATTTAATAAATAAAAATAAAAGCAATAAGGGGATCCTGAGTGGCTCAGTCACTTGAGCCTCCAACTCTTGAGTTTGGCTCAGGTCATGATCCCAGGATCCTGGAATAGAGTCCTGCCTGGGCTGAGCATGGAGTTCTCTCTTTCTCCCTTTACCCCCTTCCCCCAGCTCTCTTTCTAAAATAAAATGAAAAAGAATTTTTAAACACTGAAAAGGCAAGGATTTTTAACAAAGAAGTGAACTAATAAGATCTATGTTTTCAGAGATCACTCTGGCTGCATCCTGAAAATAGATACCCGTAGGCAACAAATGGTGTGAGAGAACCACGTGGAACAAATCCAGTTACGGTTGTCAGGGTGAGGGCTGGCGGCGGCTTGGATCAGGGTGAGGGCTGGCGGCAGCTTGAACACGAATGTTGACTGGCAGATGGGAGAAGTTTTGGATCCTGTCGGGTTTTAGGAGGTAAAATCGATAGGCCTTGATGATGGATTATCCCACATGGAAGGTAAGAGCGAGAGATGTGTCAAGAATCAGTCCTGTGTTCCTGGCGTTTGGCAGTCGCTGTTCCAAGGGGAATGAAGCTTGCTTCCTCTGAGGCCACGGCTTGGAATCAAAGGTACCTCGAGAACAGGAGTCTCTCAATTTTGAGACTCATGAAAGTATGAACATAATAAGTAATATACAAATCTATGCAATCAACATAGGTATGAACACCTATTGCAAAGAAACCAAACTCCGTCCCGAAAATAGTTTGAGCAGTTATGAAAAGGAGGGTCCCCAAGAGTCCATCTCAGAGAAAACACCATTTCATCCAACAAAGGAAACCATTCAGAAGTTTCTGCACAGACAAATATTTTTATCAGAAATGAGTCACTAGGCAGCAGTGTGAAGCAGTGGAGAAAGAGCAGTCAGAAAAAGATGGGTTCCATCAACCTCTCCCTGCTTCTTGAATGAACTTAACCAAATAATCACTGTAATAGTTTTATATCTGTAAAAAGAGGCAATACTATGCATCTAGACATTACTAGAGGGATTAAATATAATGACATATTTCAAGAACTCAACCTACCTGATGTAAAGATTTCCCTGGGAATCAGAAATTTTCCAAATGACCACATTTGCTTTTAATAAACAAGTAACACCGGAAAGCAAAACAGCCAGTTTTTCAAACCTCAGTGCAAATTATGTACTGTATTTTAAATAAAAATAATATTTTTGGAGGCTAATATTGATGAGTGAGTTTGTAATCATAATTTTTTAATATCCAACACAGAAAAGTTATAACAAAGGAGTATATAAACCTCTATTTCTATGATCACCAAATACATGGAAGACATGGAAAATATAATTTTGTCACAGTGAAATCTGGCATTTAAAAAGGCACAGGACACAGATTTTTCAAATATATCCATTTCTTTGCTTTTAACTTCTTTAAATGCTATATGGCAAAAGGTGCTCTTATATCTGTAAATCAAAGCTTGGCAGTTCCCTCAAAAGTGTAACAACGATCCAGATGCAATTCTGTTATAACACAAATCTTAAGAGCTGCTCAAATATTTTAGTCATCTTGAATGGGTGTTTTAATCATTGTTGCTTAAAATACATAAATTAATACCATGGGCTTTATAATTGTTTTTTACTATAGAGATTTTCACAGTAAGTGGGTTTGTTCAAATCTCAGGATTGAAACTGATCACTGAGTTCACGTCTCACTATAATGATTAATTTCTCTAGAAACTTTAGGTTAGGTTAAGATACATATCTAAATAATCAGAGAAATAATATGTTTTACCTAACAGAAATGGAAGAGAAAGAACCTTAACCTAGAGGGTTCAACAAACACAAAACAGATGTGGTACCTGGGTGGCTTAGTTGGTTAAGTGGCCAACTCTTGATTTTGGCTCAGGTCATGATCTCACTGTGTGGTCAAGGGTTCAAGCCCCACATTGTGCTGACAGTGCAGTCTGCTTGGGATTGGCTGTCTCCCCCTCTCTCTCTGCCTCCCCTCTCTCTCTCTGTGTCTCTCTGTGTGTTTCTCTCTCAAAAATAAACATTTAAAGAGAAACACAAAATAGAGTATGAAAAGTAAGAGCTAATACTTATTGAGCACTTAGGATGTGGTAGTGTGTGTGTGTGTGATATCACTTTATCTTCATAAAAGTCCTATAAAGCTAAAAGAGAAGAATCAACGCCCAAGCTCACACAGGCAGAGAGAAGCAAAAGTGGAAGGACCTGTCCATCTGGCTCCAAACCTGACTGTGCTCCGGCCCCTCACAGGTACCCATTTCTCTCCAGGATTCAGGTCACTGAAAGAAAAGAGGGGCCACAAGAAACAAAAGATCCCTTTTTGGGTAAAACCTATTTTGCAGTCAAACAATCTCATTTTTTAAGTTGAAGCACACCTTTTTAAAAAGCATTTTTAATGTTTATTTTTGAAAGACAGAGAGGGATGGAGCAACAGCAGGAGAGGGGTGGAGAGAGAGGGAGACAGAATCTGAAGCAGGCTCCAGGCTCTGACCCAACGTGGGGCTCGAACTCACAAACCAGAAATCATGACCAGAGCCAAAGTCAGATGCTTTAACCGACTGAGCCACCTTGAAGCACACATTTAAATCTATAAAAACGTTTGTCAGAGAAATGTCTGAGTTCAAAACATGTGTGAGGAGTGCCTAGCTGACCTAGCCAGTAGAGCACATGACTTGATTGCACCATGAGTTGAAGCCCAACATTGCACACAGAGCTTACTTAAAAAAATAAAGCAGTGCTGGAGCGCCCGTGGCGGGGGCGGGTTGGGGGGAGGCTCAGTCGGTTAAGTGTCCTACGCTCAGTAGGTTAAGCTCAGGTCATGGTCTCACAGTTGTGAGTTGGAGCCCCACATCGGGCTCTGTGCTGACAGCTCAGTCCCTGGAGCCTGATTTGGATTCTGTGTCTCCCATGCTCTCTGCCACTTCCCCACTCACATTCTGTTTCTCTCTGTCTCAAAAGTAAATAAACATTTAAAAAAATTTTAAGGAAACAAAATAGTGCTTACTTTAGCAGCACAGATGTTAAAATTGGAACAGAGAGAAGACTAATAACATGGCTCCCGCACAAGGATGACCCACAAATTCGTGAAGCGTCTTAGATTAAAAAAATAAATAAATAAATAAATAAATAAATAAATTAAATTAAATTAAATTAAATTAAATGTGTGCCAAACATGTGGGAATGAAAGAAGAGAAAAAAACTGCCTCTGTCGATTTGCAGTTTGCAAGCACAGCCCACTCACCCAAACCCTGTGCCTTGTTGGCTAACTCAGTATCTTGAATTCCAACTTAATGAGTCAGATGGAGATGAAGGTGTACAAGAGGCAGGTGAGTGATAAAGTCGACAGGCCCTTGTCTGTTACTTGACACATGGAAATAAACATTTGCTAAATGGAAAAAGGAACCTGAGGATGGACAACAGGCATGGGTTACTAGGCACATTTATAGCATTATTTTATATATTTAAGGAGAGTCCTGCTTGGACCCTATTCTTTGTACTTTGTATATTAGTCAGTTTACTGAGTTTGTTAATTTCATCATTTTATTGGAACAAACAAACATTAGTATTCAACCAATAAAAGACTAAAATGTAAAAAAAAAAATTTTCAAGCATTTCAGGAATGATTTCAAATTAACTTAATTAAAATTCTTACATTTAAATGAAATCCCAAATCTAATACATTGGATATATTTAAATGCTTCAAACAATTCACACAAATGATTGCAATGATTTACAACTTCCTACTATACTTAAATGGATTAAAATGTATTCATACCTTGAGTTTAAATTTTTTCCTTCATTATTTCTATATTTATTCTCATTTGCAAGATAATTATCCAGGTTCCAGACAGAAAACATTCAAAATATTTGACAACTAATGTCACTGATGAATCAAACTAAATGTCTGTACTCAAGCAAGGTCCTAAGCTCCCCTTCCTCCTGCCCCTGTTCTTACCCCAGACATAAACCCTTCAGTCGCTAAATCAGGAGAAATCAGCAGAAGGGCAAAGGAAGATTGAGGAGGCACATAACAAAGTTGGGATAGCTACCAACCTGAATGGAAGTATTTCCATTTTAACCATTTGTGTAATCACTATGTTCTATGTTCTTAGACAAACTAAGGTTAATCTGGATAATTGACCAGTTGACCAACTGTATGGAGCACAGTGCCTGTTCCTACCATTTAAAATGATTTGAACCCAAATCAAAGATGATCTAATTGGGCACTAAACTAATATAGTTTTGATGGTTGGATTTTGATCACCATAATTTTTTAAAATTGTTTTTGTAATATTTATTCAATTTAGAGAGAGAGAGACAAAGTGTGAGCAAGGAAGGGACAGAGAGGGGGAGACACAGAATCTGAAGCAGGCTCCAGGCTCTGAGCTTTCAGCACAGAGCCTGATGGGGGGCTCGAACTCATGAACCGTGAGATCATGACCCGAGCCAAATTCGAATGTTTAACCAACTAAGTCACCCAGGCATCCCAATCACCATTATTTTTTAAAGAATACAAGTCTCTGACAGATAAGTTTTGATACCTCACAACCTTAGCTATTTTCTCCATTTGTTGCATGTTTTTAAGAGTTATTTTTATGGCTTTGCCTTTCATCATTATGAAACCAAATTTATTTTCATTTTCTTGCACAACTTAGGCCTGGGCTGCTTTGCTCTGGTGGAGCCTCTGAAAATTCTCATTCACTGTAATGCCAATTCTTCCTTCTCATCAATTACCAAGGCTTCCTTCCCATCATAATCAATGTTGACAAAGAGAAATTAGTTTAAAGGAGAAAGTAAAGAATTTAGTTATGTACATGTTACCTGTGAAATATACTCATATGGAAATGACCAAGGGGCATATGAAAATTCATACCCAGTTCTTTATGAATTAAACGCAGCAAAAGACCTAATTGGAGAACTATATGTATGGAAATACTAATTAAAGACAAATGGTTATGATAATTAAATGTAAGAGGAAAAATAAGAAAAGCAGCAACAGAACCTTGGAGAGAGCCCACATTTAGGGGATTTGTGTAAGAAGACACAATGAAGGTAAAACAGGCAATTAAAGATATTGTGAAGACAATATAGTGTGTAGTGTCACAGTATCTGAGCCAAAAGAAAAATTTAAATATAAGTAATATATATAATATAGTTACATATATATAAATAATTACTTATATTTAAGTTTTTCTTTTGGCTCGGATACTGTGACACTACACACTATATTGTATAGTTGCATATATTATATATAGTTACATATAATTTATAGTTACATATATTATATATAATAGATATAGTTATATTATATACTCTACATATAGAGAGAGAGAGTGATGTGGCATTGTTTGAAATAACAAAAACAAAACATCAATAATGTAAATGCCCATCACTCAGCAATGACTAAACTATGGTTCAATAATACTACATAGAGCATTACACCACCATTGGAATGAAGTAGATCTATCTATGTTTGTCATGGAAAGATTTTCAAGTCATACTGCTAAATTTACAAGTAAATTCCAGAGATAGATAGACAGATAGATAGACTGAGACAAACTGTACATGTATCTCTCCGCCTATCTATAATAACATATATTCATGCACATATCTATACACATGCATACCTCAAAGATATTGAAAGTTTGGTTCTAGACCACTGTAAAAAAGTAAATGTTACAAATAAAGTGAGTCAAATTAAGTTTTTGGTTTCCCAGTGCATATAAAAGGGATGTTTACACTGAACTATAGTCTATTAAGTGTGCAGTACCATTAGGTCTAAAAAACAATTAAAATATCTTATTAAAATTATTTAAAATTAAATATTTAACTTAATTAAAAAATATTCCATTGCTGAAAAATGCTGACCATCCTTTGAGCTTTCAGAAAGTCAATCTTTTTGCTGATGGAGTGTCTTGCCTCGATGTTGATGGCTGCCGAGTGATCAGGGTGGTGGCTGCTGAAGGCTGAGGGGACCGTGGCACTTTCTTAACATAAGACCACAGTGAAGTTTGCTTTATTGATCGATTCTTTCTTTCATGAACATTTTCTCTGTAGCGTGTGATGCTAAATTGATTTTACCCACAGAAGAACTTCTTTCAAAATTGGAGTCAGTCCTCTCAAACCCTGCCTTTGCTGGTTTATCAACTAAGTGTATGTGATACTCTAAGTCCTCTGTTGTCATTTCAACAGTCTTCATGTCATCTTTACCAGGAACGGATTCCATCTCAAAACACCACTTTCTTTGCTCATTCATAAGAAGCAACTCATCATCCATTTAAGTTCTTCTCATGAGAGTCCAGTAATCCAGTCCCATCTTTTGGCTCCACTTCTAATTCTAGTTCTCTTGCTATTTCCACCACACCTACAGTTATTTCCTCCACTGAAGTCTTGATCCCCTTAAAGTCATCGATGAGGGTTGCAATCAACTTCTTCCAAACTCCTCTTAATGTTAATATTGTGACCCTTTCGATGAATCACAAATGTTCTTAATGGCACCTAGAGTGGTGAGAAGGTTTCCAGAAGGTTTTCAATGTACTCTTCCCAGATAAATCAGAAGAATCACTATCTAAGACAAGTATAGCCTTACAAAGTGTATTTCTTATATAATAAGACTTGAAAGTCAAAATGACTCTTTGATCCATGGGCTGCAAAAAGATGTTGTGTTAGCAGACATTAAACATTAATCTTATTGTACATCTCCATCAGACCTCTGGGATGACCAGAAGCACTGTTAATGAGAAGTAATATTTTGAAAGGAGTCTTTTCTTTTTTCTTCAGGAGTAGATCTCAACAGTGGGCTTAAAATATTCAGTAAACTATATTGTAACCAGATGTGCTGTCATCCAGATTCTATTGTTCCATTTATAGAATATAGGCAGAGTAGATTTAGCATAATTCTTAAGGGCACTAGAAATTTGGAAAGATAAATGAACATTGGCTTCAACTGAAAGTCACCAACTGCTTTAGCCTCTAACAAGCTCTTTCAAGGCTTTGAGGCCAGACCAAGCCGAGCTATTGACCTCTCTTCTCTAGCTATGAAAGTCTTAGATGGCATCTTCTTTCAAGAGAAGGCTGCTTTGGGGCACTTGGATGGCTCAGTCAGTTAAGCGTCCAGCTTCAGATCCAGTCATGATCTCAACGGTTTGTGAGCTCCAGCCCCCGCGCCAGGCTCTGTGTTGACATCTCAGAGCCTGGAGCCTGCTTCGGATTCTGTGTCTCCCTCTCTATCTCTGTCCCTCCTCTGCTCATGCTCTGCCTCTCAAAAATAAATAAACATCAAAAAATTTTTTCTTTTAAAAAAGAAGGCTGCTGTGCCTATATTAAAAATCTGTTTTGTGTAGTTACTTTCACTAGTGATCTTAGCAGATCTTCTGGAGAATACTGCAGCTTCTACATCACTACTTGCTCCTCACCCCACACTTTTATGTTCTAGAGATGGCTTCTTTCCTTAAAACTCGTGAACCAACCAATGTTTCTTTATTTACATGGGGAGGGGGCATGTGAGTGGGGGAGGGACAGAGCGGGGGGGGGGGGGGATGAATTCCAAGCAGCCTCCAGCACAGAGCCAGAGGCAAGGCTTGATTCCATGAACCTTGAGCTCATGACCTGAGCCGAAATCAAGAGCTCAATGCTTAACAGACTGAGTCACCCAAGCACCCACCAACCTTTTCTTCTGCAGCTTCCTTACTCCTCTCAGCCTTCACAGAAGTAAAGAGAGTGAAGGCCTTGCTCCGGATGCGCCTTTGGCTGAAGGGATGCTGTGGCTGGTTTGATCTTCTACCCAGACCACTAGAAGTTTCTCTTGATCGGCAATAAGCTAGTTCAGTTTCTTATCATTAGTCTGTTCACTGGATTAGCACTTTTCATTTCCTCCAGTAACTTTCCCTTTGAGGTCACAATTTGACTGCTTAGTGCCTGTCTTTTGGCCTATCTCAGCTTCCCATGTGCCTTCTTCACTAAGCGTAATCATTTCTAGCTTTTGATTTAAAGTGAGAGACATGTGACTCTTCACTTGAACACTTAGAGGCCACGGTAAGGTTGTTAATTGGCCCATTTTCAATATTGTTGCATCTCAGGGAATAGGGAAACCTGACAGGGGAGAGAGAAAAATAGGGAAAGAGACAGACAGACAAGGGAATAGACGGTCAGTAGAGCAGTCAGAACACACACATGTCTCAATTAAGTTCACTCTCTTTAACAGGTGTGGTTCATGGCACCCCAAAACAATGACAATAGATCAAAGATCACTGATCACAAATCACCATAACACTTCTAATAATAATGAAAAGTTTGAAATATTGAAAGAATTACCAAAATGTGACTCAGAGACAGAAAGTGTGGAAATGCAATTGGAAAAGTGGTGATGATAGACTTGTCTGATGCAGGATTGACACAAAGTTTCAATTTGTAAACAAAGAAAAACAATATCTGCAAAGTACAGCAAATCAAGGTATACCTATATTTGTTTGATAGATAGATAGATAGATAGATAGATAGATAGATAGATAGAGAATACAGTAGTTGGTGAACTTTCAGTACTTGGTGACCACCACACTGAAAAAAAGGACACTGGAAAAAGTGTAATGTGTGACTTTCATTTTTTGATTAAAATACTTCTGCTTTATTTGAACCATATCTATGCATTACTTGGGTACAATGGTAGTAAAACATATATAATTTTTATAATAATCCAATAATAAACCAGCAACCAATGCTGTATGAAAAAAAACAAAGAAGATGAAAACCAGGGGAAAAAAACATTGTTTTTATGATCAGAAATTGATAGTGGCTTTAAGAGCTGTTCACAACACTGGTAAAGAAAAATTCCTGATTACAAGGGCAAGAAGAAGTGAAAGTCAAGAGCACAGATATGATCTACTCAAGATTTTTATCTGTGCCTGCGGGAAGACTAAGAAGAGCAGATAACCACGGACTTTTTCAGGGGTAAGTCTCAGTGGTGTTTAGTGAGCCTGTCAGAGCCAGTGAGTCACCGTGAGCCTTGACTGGAGTTGTGGGAAAAGAGCATTCTCCCCTTTTCCACTGAGGTTACACATGGGAGCAAGTATGGTCAAATGCTCAGGCAGTGATTCTGATTTCATCTGGATCCTGATACAGAAGTCACTCCAGCAGAAGGCAGAGAGGAAGTGTTGGCTGTGTTCTAATGATGAATTTAAGTGCCAAACCTAGATATAGGGACCCAATTATATCCTTGGACTTTTCACCTGCAAGAGTGAAGGCATTCCCCTTTGCTTATAATACAATGGGTTTTCTGTCACTTGAGGCAGAGCCCATCAAGTAGGTCCATTTTTGATTGGAACTCTATCTAAAAAATGTAAGAAAGAACACCTTAAAGTGAATTTCACAGATAACCAACAATGAGCAGAGTCATTAATTTCAGTGCCTGTCCTATAGCTCTTACCAGCACGGCTTGCTAACCAACACTGAAATAACATTGGGCGTTTTGAATTTCACCTCCTCTCCTTTCCTTTCCTTTCCCTCCTCTTTCCCTCCTCTCTAATGGAGGTGTTTAATGAGTAGTGAAAAGTCCCAAAAGGTGAATGAGAAAGAGAACTGGATAATCAATCCCAAAGGCAATGAACCCCAAAGATACTCAGTCGGTAAAAAATGGCTTGGCCTCACTAAAGTTATCACTGTCAACAGGTAGTCCTTCCTGACATACTCCTGGAGAGTGGATAGCAGAATTTCTTTTGAAGGTCACCATTTGAAATATTTAGTACTATCAAAGAATGGCTTTATTAGAAATAAAAATGTTTCCACATCATCTGAGAAGACATGATAAGTTAATGACTTTATACAACATATGGGTTGTATCAAGTCTGCTTCATGGCTTATATTACACAATGATATAATTATATGATATTTAATCCACACAAAAGAAATATATGCAATCCATATGTAAGTTCTGAAACACAGTAATAACGGCTATTATAGACCTAATGCTTCTTCCCCTTCCCCAGATTGATATATTGAAACCTAACCCCCAATGTCACGGTAATGAAAGGTGAGGTTTTTGGGTGGTGACTAGGTCATGAGGACAGAACCCTCCTGAATGGGACTAGTTGTACGAGAGTAATGACCCTGTAGACCCTTTAAGCATGGGAGGACATGGGAAAAGACGTAGCCAAGTAGATCCTCACCAGATACATGAAGACAAATACCCAAAATTTATTAGATAAAATCACTATTCTGAGTTTTGTGTTTCTATATAGTTTCACCAGGTATCTATCTATCTATCTATCTATCTATCTATCTATCTATCTATCCATCAATCAATATAAATATATAGATACGTATAAACAGTCACAGCGAGGCTCTGTGGTTTTAAATTTTTCATTCAATATTTTGTTCCTGTGTTTAATCAATAATGTGGCGTGTAACTAGTTCATATAATTTTCCCTGCTGTATAATTTTAAGCCTTGTCTTCTATTTTATATTGTTCCTAACTCTTTCTTCATATCTAATGTAACCTGGAAGACTAGAGGTGGGAGCATATTTCCCAGCCAGTATTTGTATAAAGAGGTCACAGTAGGAACATAGGTTCTCTTTCAGAAGTTATTGATAATATATTTTAAATGCTGATAACTCTATGACAACCCTCCCTGATCAAACTGAAGTGTTATTTCCATAAAAGGCCTTATCTCATTGTTTCTCTCTAAAACACTTAGTATATACTAAAGTTCTCTCCTTTAGTTGGCTCTGTGTTTCCACATTATGCCAAACATCTGGTTAAAAATTAAATGCAAGAATATCATTCACCAATTAAAAGGACAAAATTTTACTATATGCTATGCTATAATATGAATGAGCATTTTTCTAGGGGCACCTGGGTAGCTCAGACGGTTTAATGTCCAACTCTTGATTTCAGCTTTGGTCATGATCGCAGGGTCATTGGATTAAGCCCATGTCAGGTTCCAATCTAAGCGTGGAGTCTGCTTAAGATTCTCTCTCTCTCTCTCTCTCTCTCTCTCTCTCTTCCCTCCTCCAACTCTCTCTAGAAACAAAGCAAACTCTCTCTAGAAACAAAGCAAAGCAAAACAAAATAAAAACATTATGCTAAGTGAAAGAAGGAAAATGCAAAAGATCATATATTCTATGATTTATATGATTTATAATTTATAGAATGTGTCTAGAAAAGGCAAATTTATAGACACAGAAAGAAGGTCAATGATTGCCTCGGGCTGAGGACAGAAGTGAGAATTACCTGCAAATGGGTAAGAGGGAAGTTTTCGGAGTAATGGAAATTATTCCAATCCGCTAGAATGGAATTATAGTGATCTCTGCACAGCTCTGTACACTTACTAAAATCATTGAAATGTAAGGGTGAATGGTATACTATGTAAATTATACTTCAATAAAGCTGCCAAAAATTAAAGTGCGGTCATAATGTCTCTAAAATGCTAAACCTGATTCTCTTATTGTTTGTGTTTTTTTGTTTTACCTAATGCAATCTATAAGTTGTCTGGGCTTTTGAAGAAATGGCTTCAGTCAGCTAAATTTTAACATGAACATGGACATTTAATGAGCCCATTTAAAAGTAAAATTCAAATTGAGAGATAAGCATCTTGAGGAGATCTGCCCATGGAGACAGCATGTGAGTGGGTGAGAATTAGTTGGATGACTTGCAAGGGGCTTAGAGCAGGACATTGGAAAGATACCACTGCTTCACATGGACGTACACAGATCCTAAAACAGCAGCAGATTTCCCCAGGGATCCTATGTCATGATGAGGAAGGATTACAGGAAACTTCTACTAACACTTTATTTTCCTTCCTGGAGCTCCGGGAGAGGTTTCAGTAACTCGGTGGACAGGTCAATAGCTACTCACCCTATAGAGTTACCCACAGCCCTCATCATAACTTATGCCTTACCCACTCATTTTAAAACCCTCTCATCTTTTGTCTGAAGCATTTACGTTTTTTGTTTCCACTAGTTTGCAGCTCTGAGCTGAGCTTGGTTTGTGATGTGGCAGCTGTTAATCACAGTAGAATATCGTGCACCATACATGCCTTTGAAGGAAACTAACAATAAAAAGCCAAAAATAAAAGGATAATTGATCTCACTCTTTTGGATATAATTTTAAATAAAATGGATCATTTTTACCTGAATATGGACCAGACCTAAAACTAAAATAAGAAAAGAAACCTAAAATACTACAAAATATTTTTTAATTTGCAATTTTATATTTATTGAACAGAGAAGAAAGGCAGTTGTTTAGCTCATTTAAGCTCTTTCCCAAAATATCAGTTCTACCTCAGTTATCTTTATATATCAAGGGGAGAAAATTGGCACCAAATTGTTCTAATGATGAATTACCCCCTAACGGTTTTGTAATAGAGAAACAATGTAAGGTGTGCAAGTGTAAAGTCTAGCATTCCAGAAACAAACAGTCAAAAGAAGGCATCATTACTCTCAATATTTTCTCTGTAGAGAAAATTGCAAGATGCCAACTTACAACTAGCCATCGGCTTTGTCTGCATGACATTTCTTTATTATGTTATGGAAAAAGAACACTGGTCCAGGTATTTGGTTTCTTAAAGGTCTGAGTTTCAATAATACTTGGAATTTTTAAAAAATCACTTGATTTAAAAATTCATGAGTGTTCTGGGATATGAGAAATAATGTTTTATTCCTCTATTTTCTATACGTGAAGGATAAAAAAATCTACAGAAGCTTAAGATAATATTATTCTCTCAACTAGTTTCAGATGATATGTGTCAATAACGCCTCTAGTACCAAAGAAAAATGTCTAATACAACAGGAGTTGTTTTTATATGTCAATATTTTGTTTAAAAAAAAAGGACACATCCGAACCAAGCATCATAAAATAATTTAGTGATAATAGCCCACCTAGAAAATATCTCAGGAAGGTCATGTATTTCTTCCACCAATTTAGTGGGTTTCTATTAGTATTAGTTGCTGTTCAAGACCTAGGTCAGTTCTATCTCACCAAAAACCCCAATAGAGAGAAAACTGTGGAGGAAAAGGATTTGCTTGCCATCTACTCTATCTTCAACCCATCAAGGTCATGTGCTAAAATTACATTTCCCAATACAGGGCAAAGTATTAAAATATAAATCCACAGAAACCAGACAGATTGGGGCACCTGGGTGGCTCAGTCGGTTAAGTGACCAATTCCGGCTCAGGTCATGATTTCACGGTTTGTGGGTTTGAGCCCCGTGTTGGGCTCTGTGCTGACAGCTCAGGGCCTGGAGCCTGCTTTGGATTCTGTCTCACTCTCTACCCCTCCCCGACTCGTGCTCTGTTTCTCTCTGTTTCAATAATAAATAAACATTTAAAAAAATGTTTTAAAGCCAGACAGCTCATTGTATGCTGTCCCATGTTTTATCTTGACAATTTAAGGCATTCCATAATTTTTACAAAGCTACAGTGCGAGCAAAGTACCTTTGTCTTGACAATACCCTGTAGGGAAAGAATAGAAATGTTTTTATTTCCATGCTAATATTGAAATCATTCCCAAAGGTCACTGAGACTAGTTTGTGATCAAAATCATTGTATTAAATAATAATCTTAACCAAATATCATAAATGCCATAATTAAAGGTAAATGCCAGAATAAATATATAGTCTTTTACTTTCAGAAGACCTTTCTTCTTCTCTTTTTTTTTCTTTTTTTCTTTATTTTTGAGAGACAGAGAGACAGCACGAGCAGGGGAGAGTCAGAGAGAGACACATACACACAGAATCTGAAAACAGGCTCCAGGCCTGAGCTGTCAGCCTAGAGCCCAATGCAGGGCTTGAATCCACAGACTGCATGATCATGACATGAGCTGAAATCAGACACCCAACCTACTGGACCACCCAGGTGCCCTAGAAGACCTTTAAATTAATGTTTTGCAGACATATTTTAACAAAGGGATCTTTAATCCAAACACACTCTCTCTCATTTGTAACTGTGTTTGTAATTAGTTGATTTACTTCTTTGAAAGTATACAATTAATGGCTCTTTATAAAAAACATTCATTCTTTTCTTAATTCATATTTGTCAATATTAAGAAGAAAATGTTGTATGCTCCCAAGATTTGTTATATCATGACAAAGAAGAGAAATTCAGTTAGCTGTCCCCGTTTACTCGTGAATGGGTTGTGTGAGCAGAGATGGAGAAGGAATGGCACTTGCTTTGGGCAGAACAGCTAGCTGGAGGGGACCCAGGTCCTTGCTGGCCCCAGCATCCACCAAATGGTCAAGCAATACAGACCATCCCTAGTGTCCATTATATATTGTCACTGGTTGTACTGTATTCATGTCATCTTTCAAATTAAGATTTCTTTAGTCTAAAAGAGTATATCCTGACCTTTCAGTGAAGAACACAATTGAAAGAACCCAAAGGAAAAGAAAATAAAAAGAAAAAAGAAATCTGTTTGGAGTTCCTGAGTGGCTCAGTTGGTTAAGCATCCAAATCTTGATTTAGGCTCAGGTCATGATCTCACAGTAGTGAGATTGTGCTCTGTGCTGAGCGTAGAGTCTGCTTGGGATTCTCTCTCCTGCTCTTTCTGTCCCTCTCCAACTCATGTTCACTCTTTCTCTCTCAAAATAAAGAAATAAACATTAAAAAAAAAAGAAAGAAATCTGTTTCACATGGCTTCTTCCACAATGGAAAAAAAATTATCATAAATAAGAAAACAAAAGAAATAACATCAAATATGCATAATTTACATAATGTTTCTAAGGCTATCAATAGCTTGGGAAGTCTATGAGGCTTCCGATTTAATGGATAAAAGTCCACAAGGAATGGAGAGGGGCACCATGTTTATTCTAAGATTACTCAGAATTAGATATTGAGTCTGAACACTTTTTAAAGAAAGGCATATTTAAGGGGGAGCTAAGAATACAAAGTAATTGGAATCAGGTAGGTAGTACAGATTAAATATTTCAAGGTGAAACACTTAAGCCTTTCAGGCTTCTGTTAACATAACTATAGATTAATTTTTATAACTCCTTTTTAAGGGCAAAATAATTAACAACACATGCAACAATTGCTTCTTCATCCCTTAAGACTTGATCTTTCATAATACTTGAAATGTGTATAAATATAAATATGTATGTAAAAGTTAAAAAGTATATATGTATTTGAGTAACATTAAAATAGAGGTGTCAGGATGGCTCAGTGGGTTTAGCATCCAACTTCGGCTCAGGTCATGATCTCACAGTTCGTGAGTTTGAGCCCCACTTTGGGCTCTGTGCCAACAGGTCAGAGCCTGGAGTCTGCTTTGGATTCTGTGTCTCTCTCTCTCTCTCTTCTTCGCTCATGCTCTGTGTGTGTGTCTCTCTCTCTCAAGAATAAACAAAAAAATTGAGGCTTTATTATTCTTTTACCTGTCTCCATTTAATGGGACATCACTAAATAGATGTAAGTATATTATTAGAAGGGTATGATGATTTTTCCTTCTGTTCTGTAAGTTTAAAACTTTTATTTAAAGATGTCATTTTAAAGAGTGCATTTGGTTTATTGATTGGGGGTTCCCCCATCACAGGAAAGTGAAGCTTGACTACTTTCCACATATATAAAGATCTAAGATATATTTAAATTTCTTCATGATGCAAAAAATGATTAATTATATTTTTTTACCCATTCTAATTCTTTCAGTCCATGAAGTCCCAACTTGAGACCCTTGCTCATGGCCGTATGTAGAATAAATCACAAAAATGGAGACTTTTATGGATTGAATATCTACTCAAAATTCATGTCCATCCAAAACCTCAGAATGTGACTCTTATCCTGACACAGGATCTTTGCAGATATAATGTTTTTTATAGTAACATTGAAAATATCTATCTTTTAATGTATTTGAGATTTTTTTTCTCTTATAGTTTATTGTCAAGTTGGTTTCCATATAACACCCAGTGCTCATCCCCACAGTGCCCATTTCCATGCCCATCATCCCGCTTCCCTTCTCCTCCTCCCCCATCAGCCCTCAGTTTGTTCTCAGCATTCAAGTCTCTCATGGTTTGCCTCCGTCCCTCTCCCCAACTATTTTCCCCCTTCCCCTCCTCCATGGTCCTCTGTCAAGTTTCTCCTGTTCCACTAATGAGTGAAAACATATGGATCTGTCCTTCTCTGCCTGATTTATTTCACCTAGCATGACACCCTTGAGTTCCATCCACGTTGTTATGAATGACCAGATTCCATTCTTTCTCATTACCGTGTAGTATTCCATTGCATATATAAACCACATCTTCTTGATCCATTTGTCAGTTGATGGACATTTAGGCTCTTTCCATGATTTGGCTAGGATCTCTGCAGATATAATTAAGGTAAGAATCAAAATTAGATCCTAGTAGATCAGAATGTGTCCTACATTTAATGAGGCTATGATTATAAAAGACAGAAAAGGATACAGAAACACATTAAGAGAAGTCTCTCTGACGATGAAGATGGAGAGCAAAGTAATGTGGTCACAAGCAAAAGAACACTGGGGCCACCAGAAGCTGGAAAAGGCAAGGAAGCATACTTCCCTAGAAACCTCAGAGAGAGTCTGGCCTTATGAACACCTTAGTTTTCAATTTCTGGACTCCAGAAATGTGAGAGAACAAATTTCTGTTGTTTTAGGTTATTCATTTTGTGGTAATTGATTTATAGCAACCCTAGGAAATCAATACAAGTCTTGTGCTTTAAAATCTCTGAATTCAAGATGCCTGGGTGACTCAGCTGGTCAAGTATATGACTCTTGACTTCAGCTCAGGTCATGATCTCACAGTCATGAGACTGAGCCCCACATTGGGCTTGGCATTGACAGCATGGAGTCTACTTGGGATTCTCTCACTTCCTCTCTCTCTTTCTCCTCCTCCCCCACTCACACCAATTCTCTCTCTCTCTCTCTCTCTCTCTCTCTCTCTCTCTCTCTCTCTAAATAAATAAATAAATAAATATTCGAAAGAATAATAAATAAAATAAAAGAAAATAATAAAATAAAATCTCTGAATTCATTTGCCAGTCATGAACAGACAAGGGCAATTCAAGGTGTTGGTCTTAATGAGAATGAACTTAGAGGCAAGATTCTAGGATGTAATCATTTTAGCTGTTGGTGAGAGCAAGAGTTTTTGTTTGTTTGTTTTATTTTATTATGTTTTACTGAGATCTAATTATAAAAGTCAGTAATACAAAACCAAAAACAAGCAGATCATTCTTATTGTGAATCGTTCATTTCCTTTTGTAAGAAATGCAAGCAATTATTTGGAATGTACCCATACCCAGGTAAAAGGGAAAATCATTTGTTAATAGAATTTCAACACTCCATAAAAATCACAAAATATTCAAAAGGGTTGCTAACCCCATATCAATTTTAAAATAACCATCCCTAGAGGCATGGGTGACTCAGTCAGTTGAGCGTCCAACTTCAGCTCAGGTCATGATCTCACAGTTCATGAGTTTGAGCCCCACATTGGGCTCACTGCTGTCAGCACAGAGCCTGCTTCACATCCGCTGTCCCCCTCTCTCTCTGCTCCTTCCCTGCTTACACTCTCTCCAAAAAATAAATAAGCATTTAAAAAACGTCTTAAAACATAAAATAATAAAATAAAATAATCATCTATAATAAAAGGGTGATATAAATATAAATATAAAAAATATATATAAATTACTTATTATGAGGCCCTCACAAAACATGCTATATCTTTATTCTACCATGATCTGGACTAAATAAATTTAATGTGGAAGGATAAATGATTGCTAATCAAACAATCCTTCAAATCACCAGAAGGTGAAGAGAAAGACTAAAGTAGTTATAACTTTAATACTGAATAGAATTTTAATTTTATTACTGAAACCATAACTGCTTTTCATCCAAAATAATAGAATGCTAGATGTTATTGAAATTACTCCTCTCCCGTGACCAAGCACACTTTTTTAAGGCTTAGTTTTTAGACAAGGTGTATCATCATTATTTGTTGCTTGTTGCTGTGCTCATTCTTGTTGCAAGTCTTGTAGCTTTTTTAAATTTTTTTAATGTTTTATTTAGTTTTAAGAGAGAGAAATTATGAGCAGGAGAGGATCAGAGAAAGAGGGAGACACAGAATCTAAAGGCAGTCTCCAGGCTCTGAGTTAGCTGTCAGCAGAGAGCCTGATGTGAGGCTCAAACCCAAGAACTGTGAGATGATGACCTGAGCCGAAGTCCTATGCTTAACTGACTGAGCCACTCAGGTGCCCCAAGTCTTGTATCTTTTGTAATTCTACTCCTAGACCAATATGAAAATAGAAAAACAACAACAACAAACAGATGCTACAGTCAAAAAGGGCCTTAGATGGGTGCCTGAATGGCTCAGTCAGTTAAGCATCCAACTTCAGCTCAGGTCATGATCTCATGGTTCGTGAGTTTGAGTGCAGTGTCCGGCTCTGTGCTGACAGCTAGCTCAGAGCCTTGAACCTGCTTCAGATTCTGTGTCTCCCTCTCTCTCTGACCCTCCCCTGCTTGTGCTCTGTCTTCCTCTGTCTCTCAAAAATGAATAAACATTAAAAAAAAGTTTTAGAAAAGGGACTTAGAAACAATTATAACAACATCCAACATCAGAACAACCACCAATATTTATAAGCCTTTACTGCACGTTAAGCACTAACCGAAATCACTTTACATATATCATCTCAGTTAATGCACCGCACACAGGGACTCCATCTCTGCAGGCACCACATTAAACAGGACACTGAGATCCAGCGTAATCAAGTTAAGAGACTTGTCTGAGCTCACACAGCTAGTTAGTCATGTAAGCAGAAGTTGGATCTGGTCTCTTCTTACACAGTCCGAAAATGTTCTACTTTGTCCCAGAGAAAAGGATAAGAAGAACTAACATCATGATTCTTTCAAGGACATTCATGTTTTATAGTTTAGTGGGATGAGATTATTATACATTGAACATTTAGTTCACCTCTCTGCACAAATACATTTGAAAAGTGTTTTACTCCACCTTTCTTGGGCAGAGTATTTCATTGTGGTCAGTTATGCAATTGGGTTAAAAGAAAAAAGAACTCGCTTATTCATATAAAGGGAAGTTTAGTGTCTGCCCAACATTCTAGCTGAAAATAATACCGGCTTTATCTAAAATATGTCAGAGTGACCAGTTAAAAAGACCCCAGTGCAGTCAATCCACTGTTTGTTTTGTCTATAAGTAATCCCCCAAAAACGTTTGGCAAATTTTATTACTGAATTGATCTAACCCATGTCTATTTCTGTGTGGGAGCCATGTGGCATACTCAAAGGCACTAGATAAAGAATTCCTAGATTCTTCTACTAATGGCTTCTTTAAAATTGATTTAGAGCTTCAGCCTAAAGAATGGTCCTCCTTTCTTTAGGAGGATTGCCCTTTGCAAATTTTAGGAATGAGTATCAGATGACCCATCTTGTCATAGACCATGAATCTGGATTTAAAGCTCTTCCACTTAATGATGCTCAAAAAAAGAAAACCAAGACAAACAATGCCAGAAGTTTATTATTCTTATTGTTGTCACGGACATTGGTATAATGATGTTGGTATATGGTATACCCTCAAATGACGTGAGAGACCTAGGGATAGCTTTTCTTAACCCTGAATAGTTTGATAATTGGAAACAATAATGAATTAAAAAACACACACTTTTCCAGTTACAGTTTCTAAAGATAAATGGTATGGACTGATTTGTGTCTTCTCCCCTCCCTGGATAAATTCATAGGTTGAAGCTCTAGACCCAAAGTGTCTGTATTTGGAGATAAGACTTTTAAGAGCTAATTAAGGTTAAATGACGTCATTAAGAACAAATCAGGAGACTATAGATGCTGGCGAGGATGTGGAGAAACAGGCACCCTCTTACACTGTTGGTGGGAATGCAAATTGTGCACTGGAATACAGTGTGGAGGTTCCTCAAAAAATTAACAATAGAACTCCCCAAGGACCCAGCAATAGCACTACTAGAAATGTACCCAAGAGACACAGGAGTGCTGAGGCATAGGGGCACATGTACCCCAATGTTCATAGCAGCACTTTCAACAATAGCCAAATCATGGAAGCAGCCTAAATGTCCAACAACTGACAAATGAATCAAGAAGATGTGGTTTATATATACAATGGAATACTACATGGCAATGAGAAAGAATGAAATCTGGCCATTTGTAGCAAAGTGGGTGGAAGAACTCAAGGGTGTCATGCTAAGTGAAATAAGTCAGGCAGAGAAGGACAGATACCATATGTTTTCACTCATATGTGGAACAGGAGAAACTTAACAGAGGACCATGAGGGAGGGGAAAGGGAAAGAAATAGTTAAGGACAGAGAAGGAGGCAAACCATAAGAGACTCTTAAATACTGAGAACAACCTGAGGGTTGATGGGGGTGGAGAGAGGGGAAAATAGGTGATGTGCATGGAGGAGGGCACTTGTTGGGATGAGCACTGGGTGTTACATGGAAATCAACTGGACAATGAACTATATTTAAAAAATGACATCATTAAGAGTAGGTACATAGGATTGGTGGCTTTACAAGAAAAAGAGAGAGCTCTCTCTCACTGCACGAACACAGAGGGAAAACCGTGTGAGGGATACAGGGAGAAAACAGCCATCCTCAGTCAAGGAAGAGAACTCTCACCAGACACCAGCCATTCTGGTGGCCTGATATAGGACTTGCAGCATCCAGAACTGTAAGAAAAAAACTGTAAGAAAATAAGTTGGCTAGGGTAGCACAGGCTAAGACAGTAAACAGTTATCAAATCTTAAAAGTATGTCCAAAACAATGAAATTTTTTTAAGTAGAAAAAAACATTTATTCACTCCCAACCTTGCTGCCATGTGATGAAATTGATAGAAATTAAAGAAGCAACTTAGGGGCCTTTAGTGAGGGCCAATGGTTGTTAGTAATAGCTTTAACAGGTGCTTAGGACAGTGTCCGGTTTGTGATGAATATTTAGTAAATGTTCGCTACTATCATTTCTTGCTAATAAATAAAGTGAGATGATGGACAAAAATAGTCTGAAGTGGATGCTCAGGAAAATTCTAACATAGAAGATAACATTTGAACTCAGACCTGAAAAATAAGAAGCCAACCATGCAGAAAGCCGAAGAGAAGCATCTAAACAGAAAGAACAAGGACAGAAGTCCTGAGGTAAGCAATGATACAGTGTCATTGAGGGACACAGACCTGGCCAGTGTCGTTGGAAGGTGGGAAGCATAGTGTGCCAGCCATGATAAGGAATTTGGATTTTATGTCAAATACAACGGGAAGCTTTAAGGGATTTTAAGCAGTGGAATAACTTGGATCACTCTGTTGGAAATGGATTTTAGAAAAGCAGGAATGGAAACAAAAGTATCCTCTAGAAGTCTTTTAAAGTCATCTGTGTAAAAGGTGTTGATGACTTGAACCAGAGTTTAGCAGAGGAGATGGAGAAAAGAAGGCAGATTTGAGGATGTGCTCATTGAATGAGTGGCCCCTGACCTTCTCAATGAGGCTCTCATAGTAGAAATGAGATTTTAACGAGAATGTTCTGGAATTTACATTACTTGAACCCCCTTAGGCAAGGTTCTAAGCTTATGCTCAGGGATGGCTCAAATCTATTTTATCTTATATAATTCAACGTTCAGTTGTTACAGATTCTTGTTACTAAACAAGGAATAACAAAATAAAAGTTTTTTCATGTATCTTATCATTCAAATAGGAAAAACAATTCAAAGCACTCTGGCTTTATGGAAGGAGCATTACAAGGCAAATCTGGACACAGGTTTAAGTGATAATACTGTCACTCGTGACTCAGGTGAAGCTGCGCAGACTTCTTGGCCATTTAAGCCTTCCTCGGTTCTCAGCCTTTCCAATTCTGACCATCTATTACTTTAGGGTTCGATTTTAAATACTATGTCACTTGGAAATATTTCCTCTTCCTGAGTCAACATTCTCAGCACTTTGCTGCTGGTCCTGCAATCTAAACTCCATGACTCTTCACGAGTCAAGCCTAAAAGCACCTGCCACAGGGACATAATCCCGAGGAGACAATCCCCAGAAATAGGCTTCAATTTTGGTGCACATCCTCTCTTAATCTGACAGGAAGGAGGCCTTTCTCTGTTTGAGAGCCATCAATAAACATATTTCACATACATGTGCTTTACCGGTATCTTTCATGTAATCCACAAGATTTATTCTTTTTAAGAAAATTTGGGAGGATTTGCTCTCTGGCTTTACATTAAGATACAGGTAAGTCATCACTCAAGCAAATTTTTCTAAAATTTCATTGTTATGGGTTGAGAGTCTCTGGCACACATTTTATTAAGATTTCCATTTCATATAGCAGCTCTTTCTTAAATAGTGAAACAGAAAGGAAAGACTCTACATAAGACGGAAGAAATGAGGCAAAGGCCCTTACTCAGTCCCTGGTTATAGAGTTGTACGTTTTCCTCTCTTTTTTCCCGATACCACATAGGTCTGATACATTCATTCTAGTGTTGAAGACTAAGGGAGACATGAAACTAAGTTTATAGAGTTTTTCCCTCTCACTATCTGCCTGAGTTTCCTTCAGCCCACTTGCTTCTTAAAGTAAACTCTGTCCTTTATGTACACGCACTTGGCTGCTTTCAAAGTCACATTATGGAGCACACGTGGGATACATGCAAGGTGGCTTCTTGGATCTAAAAGCCATGATGAGTTTGGACTTTCTTTGGACTTTACTGTTGGTTTTTGTCAGCATTAAACCTCAGTGTTGTGGGTCTGGAGGTACAATTAATTGAATTAAATGTGGAGAGGGAGAAGGGGGTTGGTGAGTCCTGAGAGGACCTCCAATTACTGATCGTAATTGATGCCAGATAATGAAACAGTAACACCCGCATCCCTAGATTGATCTCCTAAAATAGCCACTGACCTCACTCACTAGCCCTCTACTCACATTGGCCGCCAAAATATAACAGGCCAGCACCATTACAATCTGGAACAATAAGGAGAGATAATGCTCATTTTTAGATTAAGTTAAAAATGTAAAAAAAAAATTTCAATAGGCATATGAGCAGGACATGAATACAGATCAGCAACAAAGGGTACAGATTAGGTTGCACAGAGAAAGAGGCACTGATTTGCATAGAAGGTCCCAGCATTGTTGAAAAAGTGGTTACCGTTAAATAAAAGGAATAACACATCTAGAGGTATCCATTAGATGTGAAGGGAAAACAA
This sequence comes from Suricata suricatta, assembly GCF_006229205.1. NCBI lineage: Eukaryota > Metazoa > Chordata > Mammalia > Carnivora > Herpestidae > Suricata > Suricata suricatta. Next base: position 115,806,873 of record NC_043706.1, read on the forward strand.
AGAAAATTGGCAGTTTTGCCAGTTTGCCAGCCTGTGTCCTTCCTGGCCAGATAATGGAGAGTATGAGAAAATAATTACAATTTTAATTTGAAGACCTAATTCCCTCTACCCCTGGGAGACAAAGTGCGATGGCATATGAACCCCGTTCTGAAGAAGGCTGTGATGTTTTCCTTTTCATATAAAAGGAAGCAGATTATTTCATCCAAGCGCAACTGAATCAAAGTTGAACTTCCTGAAAATTTATCAGTTGATAAACCAGGATTTAAGTTCAAGGATACATTCCACACCTAATCTTCATTTTACAACCTTTCGAGATGCATTTTCCTTAGGACTGAAATCTTTCAAAGATAGCCTTTCTTGCAAAACAAATTGTTAGAAGTGTGCTGCAAATTGGCCAGATGTCTCTGGGACATAAACCCTCTCTTAAAAGTAAGGCAAGAACTTTTAGTAACTACCTCGTCCTTTCCAGCCATGAGCTTTCTAGTTAGCATTTTGAAACAGTAATGTTCAAAGTATTTCTCTTGTTATCAAAAGAGTTAATACAGCTTCTCAAAAGCGTTTTTCCTCTCACAGAGTATAGTTTATATTTGGGGAGAATTTGGCACAGCTTAAGTTACAGCCTAACTGATTTTCTTGGTAGAATCCAGCAATAAGGCATTTTTTCCCACCCATTTTTCCCTCCGTGTTTATTAGCAGAGATAGACACAAAATGTCAAGAGGAAAAGAAGTAGAATTCATACTAATCTACTTTTCTTCAAGACGTCACATCAAGAGGCCTAAATAACAGCCTTCTCCAAATCTTCACATCCCAAACAGGTAACCATTTCTTGGAGAGTTTTCACAAACATCCCAAAGTTCATTCTCAACCCCCCAGCCCTTCCCAGCCTAACTGTATCACCGTAGGATAGGTGGACTTAATTCTTGCTTACTTTAAAAAATAATAATAGTAATATCTGCTAGGCACATAAACCAATAGGTGGCATGAAGCTAGTCTTGCTCTCTCTTCCAGAAATTGCTATTTCTCAGTTACAGACCTTGAAAACGTAGACAGCAGAAATCTGTTCGGTGGTACTAATCTCTATGATGGTTGCTACCCGCAAAGAGCCTGAGCAGCCTATCAACTAAAGTGTGGCAGAAAACCAGACCCTCGCCCACCCCTCAAACAGGAGTGCTCCAAGACCCCGAATCTTTATAGTTTAATAGCTTGGCATGTGGTGAGGCCATAGTTCTGATTCTGAATGATGATCCCACTCCAGTGCCCCAGTAAATAAATAAAGAAATGGTGATTATTTTGCAGATGTCTCAGTAGCTACACAAATAGAGGCACATGGCACAGAGTGCTGCCCAAAGCCTACTTTCCTAACTCTCATGCCTTACTAACACCAAGAAGTGGGAGGGAAAATCAACGAAAACTAGTTTGGGAATCCATTGGGGAAATGTTTAGCAGCCTTGCTGGGTGTTCTCCTAATGCTGTCGTGGATCTCAGATTAAATTATTATACTTCTTCTGTGTTGTAGCACCGGGCCAGTAGTACAGGAGGACAAAGGCAACTTCAACTTGATATTTCTGTCATCCCTGCTGTGGGAAGAGTCCTGTTCCCAGTTTATAACATCAATCACTCTCACAATAAATCTTGGTAGTGGATATGGTCATTTAAATCTCCACCTGCACAAACAACAGAAAATAAGAGCTCATAAATCTCTACGCTGGTGATTAAGAAATTTTGGATCCTGGGCAAAGATATTATGGGGAGGGGTTCTCACTAATTCATTAATAAAGACTGATTTGCTGACAATCTGTTTAGTTTACAGCATGGGGGAAAGCAAACAAGACCCTGCTAACAAAACAAAACGTTCGAGGTTAGTGAATTCCCAGCTGAGCCCCGGATTAGAGAGATATGATATCTTAATGTAGGAGAGGGGCGCAGACTTCCAGCCAAAACCTCAGAAGCTGCTCTAACACTCTGCCCCGGCCTCTCTCTTGGATGCCTAATTGCAAGGAAAAAGAAAACCTGGAGAAGAATCAGGAAGAGAGATTCATTCATTCCATCTCTCCAATTTTATTTTTGTCGATTTTATTCAATCTGTGGGTTTTCTGGTTCCCTTTGCTTTTCTACGCACTCTCCAGATTTTCTTATTCTCCAGGAAAGATGATCCATGCAGGGTTAGAGATAAAAAAATTTAGAAAAAAAAAACCTTTCCCAAAAGGATAATGCTGCTTAACGTTTTGTAATATCAGCTTCATATGGGGAACCCCAGTAGCACAGAAGACAGAGGGAAGGACGATGCAAAGGCAGCAGAATGGGGAAGGAGAGAACAAGAATTCCCAGGCAAAGTAATATCTGAGAGCAGCTGTGAGCCTTAAGACATTCTTAAATGTATTTCTAGAAAGAAATGTAGGGGAAAGTTTTCATTCAGTCAAGAAAAGTTTATCAATTAACAAAATACTTTCCACACACTCCCATTGCTCTATCTCATACCCAGTAAACTGTGTGTGTTGTACACGGACGTGCAATGGTCTAGTATGTTTGTGTACACACACACAGTTCCTTGATCTCTTTAAAGAGGCCAGGTGCAGACGGATGTTTTGGTGCTCTCTTGGCGTCATCCTACAGATTCTGTGAAGCACTCAGTTTCCTTAATTTACCCGGAGAAGGTGGGAAGATGTTTGGGTAAAAAGCCACAGAGTATTATAAGGTGTTGGCAGGAGGGAGCTGGCCCCGGCCTGGATTTTAATGGGTGTTTTAATTGGGGGGCTTGTGAGACTTGTGCTTGGAAGGCCTAGAAAGAGCAACAGGATCTGGTCGTTTTCTTGAAGTCCTCGGTAACAACCCGCTATGACCTCTTAAGAAGGAAAGCAGGCCTTGGGAGATGGCCCTGGAGAGGGGCTGTGGGTGGGGCACCCTCCTCCTCTGCTAACGTGGAGGAAGGTGACTGGCATCCGCGTGTTGCCGTTGAGTTGGGAATGGGATCCGTACCCCAGAGTCTCCCTCCGGTTGTGAAAGGGGTCTCAGCGCCTGCTGAGGCCTAGCAGGCCCCTCCCCTGGGCTACGAGGATCCGCCTCTCTATTCCCCAGATAAATTCCTAGTGTCCACCAAATTCCTCAGCGCTCTCTCACACTCCTCTGCGGCCACGACTCCGGGGGTGGGGACACAGAGCCGGGTTCCTCCCCGCAGAAACCCTCTCGGTTCCTCCTCACTGCTCTGCGGAGGGGAAAAGGGTGGCAGACTCAACCCAGACCCCAACTCTAATCCCCAACTCGAGGTGGCTGCTCCGCACGCCACACCCGGGGGCCCGCTGGTTTGGCGCTCGCGCTCGCTCGCTCGCTCTCTCCCCCTCTCCTTCCCTCTCTCTCCGACCCTCTCCCCCAAACATGTCCACCGGCTCCCTCAGCGATGTAGAGGACCTTCAAGAGGTGGAGATGCTGGACTGCGACGGGCTGAAAATGGACTCGAGCAAGGAGTTCGTGACTTCCAACGAGAGCACCGAGGAGAGCTCCAACTGCGAAGCGGGGTCTCCCCAGAAGGGCCGCGGAGGCCTGGGCAAGAGGAGGAAGGCGCCCACCAAGAAGAGCCCCCTGAGCGGCGTCAGCCAGGAGGGGAAGCAGGTCCAGCGCAACGCGGCCAACGCGCGCGAGAGGGCCCGCATGCGGGTGCTGAGCAAGGCCTTTTCCAGGCTCAAGACCACCCTGCCCTGGGTGCCCCCGGACACCAAGCTCTCCAAGCTGGACACGCTCAGGCTGGCGTCCAGCTACATCGCGCACTTGAGGCAGATCCTGGCGAACGACAAGTACGAGAACGGTTACATTCACCCGGTCAACCTGGTAAGTCGGCGGGCGCCGCGGCGGCGAGCCTGGGGGGGGGGGGGCCCGCCCGGCGCTTCGAGTGTGCGCGCACCCCGGCCGCCACCAGCCCCGCGCGCCCCCGGGGACCTCTGCGGGACATCCCACACCGGCCGAGCCACACGCCCAGCGAGCTGCTGGAGCGGGGATGATTTATGCGAGTGTTTGACGTGGCAGCCCAATTAAGATGTTTGCAAGTGTATTGAGCTGGCAAGGAGGAGGGCTCCGCTGCACCCGCGCCAGCGCCAGCACCGTCCGGGCCGATGCGGGGCGGGGACACCCCCGACAAGATGCTGCGCGCCCCACACGGCGTGGCGTTTTATGAATCTCTTTCTTCTTCTTTGAGCTGAGGAGAACTTGATTTCCCCCCTCTAATTTTTGTACATAAAAACACCCAACTCCGCTTCTTTCCCAAGCATATTTAGGACCATTAAATAGAGACCAATTCGTGCTCCCATAATTGTCATAGAAGTCTACAACTACTTAAATATTCTGCGCTTCTCTTATACGTCCATTAACATTTTTAAATCCCAGAAAATCCGGGAAACATCAGCATGATCCATAAAGTCTCACAGGTATTGGTGTAATAAGTAATATTCAAATAGGTCGTTCTTGTCCAAGCTTTTGAAACGTGTTACGTTTGATCTTAAAAAATAGTGATCATTCAGCCTGTCTTTAAAAAAAAAAAAAAGAATGTTCATTGAGGCTAAATTTTTCTCAAATGCATTTTGCTATGTAAGAAGTACGGTTTAATTCCTTTTTTATTTGATTTAATTTTAAAACGTGCAGGCTCTAAAGAAAAACAACCACAACTTACTAGCATCTTTGTTTATGTATGATAAGAAGGAGAGGTTTTCCTCTTGAAAGTCGCCTTATCGGCCAGCACTAGTGGGAGAGGTTTGACGCTTTGAAAGGTCTTCTCACTGAATGGGTTTCAGGAATTGGGGGGAGGGGATGCAAAACCACATTTTACCCTGGTAAATATATTTTCCCGCTAATTAAAAGGTTTTTTTTAATAAGGTGAGTAAATAGCTTTTTTTAAATCTGGAATTAAAATGAAAGTAATTACCTCATTTACAGTTGCTGCTGCGCTCATCTCTGAAAAAGAAACTTAGGTGAACTTGATTATAAAAAGGCCTCGGAGAAGAGAAAAGGCAATGCTCAGTCAGCCCAGGAGGAAAATGGTTTTAAATAAAATATGCGCGTATATTCTTTTATTAGCATTATTTTTGTTCCCTTAAGAGCCAGCGACTCATTTAGAAACTGTGGTCAAAGCCCCCGTTTGTGAGGGAGGAAATGAAAGTTGGCAGTAGAAAAATAGATGGGGATGGAAGCGAGAGGGCCGGGAAACCACGGTCTCCGAAGAGGCCACGGAAGGCCTCCAACTCGGTGTCCACTCGCCACGAGGTCCTACTTGGCTACTAAGCGTAGGCCCACGGTGGCCTCAGCTCCTGCCACTTTGGGCTTTCGAAGGGCCCCCCTCTCTTGGGTTTCCCTTACAGCCTAGGATGAACCCCTTTGCTCTACCACCCTGAGCAGTGACTTGCCGCCAACGCTGCTTTTTCTTTATCCAGCCACTGGACAGGATGCACTAGAACCCTGAGTAAATTGCAGAGATAACGGGTGTTTCCAACTCACTGCCTGTCCCCACCTCTACCTCTCCTTTGGTCGCAGGCTCTGAGCCCACCCCTCCTCTCCTCCGTGGCCACTTACCTCCAACACCCTTTTCTTTCCTGCAGACGTGGCCCTTTATGGTGGCCGGGAAGCCGGAGAATGACCTGAAAGAAGTGGTGACCGCGAGCCGCTTATGTGGAACCACAGCGTCCTGACCTTGGAGGTGCGAGTCTGGGAAAGGCGCGCTCCCGGGGGGAGCGGGCCCCGGGAAGGCGACCCCTGCCCTCCCCGCTCTCTGTCTCTGCTTCCCCCTTGCAACGCTCCTCTCCCTCCCCCCCACCCCCACCTCGAGAACACTTGACAGCGACGAGGAGATTCGTTTCCAAACCAGAGGAGATCAATTGTACTTACAAAGATTCCCATCTATTTAACTTTATTAACTTCTACCATGAATGACTCTGCGAGCCTTGCTGGTCCAAGTGCAATATGTAATTATAAATATATAAATAGATAATAAGAGCATATCGATGTGTATCGTTTGTACAATATGTTGTAAATTGTAGATCATAGAATAGCTGACTTTGACAGTCACATTTATAAAGTAATTCACATAAAGATATATATATTTTTCAAACAGGTTTTGCTACTTTCAAAAATAAATCTTTCTTTATATTGCTAAAAAGCCCTGACATTGGTGTGATTTCTTGTTTAAAAAATTATTTGGAATAGAAGAGCTGGCAACTATGGGGAAGCCTGTGAATGAAGGTGGTTCTTTTGAACCTCAATCCAAAGTTCTAGAGATGAGAAAGATTAAACATAGTTTCCACTGTAAAGGTGCAGATCTTCTTTTGCATTGAAACCTTTAAAAAAAAAAAAAAAACCTCTGGTCCCAGATTTGCATGTTACTTTTAAGAAAATTATAAATAATGTAATCGTGAACCCAAAAGGGCAGTGTTAAAGTTACTAACAGTTACACAATTCAAGGGAAAAGCACACCAGAAAAGGAAAATCCGCTTTTCATGCATTCGCAGTGTAATTCATGACACAGAGCAATCAGGTAAATTTGACGGTTGTTTTTTTTTTTAAGCTCTGTAGGTGTAGATAGGAGCCCAAACAACCCAAAGTACCAAAATGGGAGGAAATAATGCGAGTTATGAAAAACATAAATTCCATAACCTTTAGGATGTGTTTTAATACCTAGAAAATGCTGCAATATACATTATAGATTTCTGCTTAGTAATTAATGAATTACTTCCAACACCAGTCGTGCCTGCTTATCGGTTACGGTCAGCCAGCGCCTTCAGCTCCCCGCCACGACTTCCGGAGGACTGGGTTTTAATTTAAACATCTTCCATGCTACGGAACAGCTCGTCGGGGAAGATTAAGTTGAGATAAACAGAGAGGCGAGGCCGAGGAGACTGGAACCGGGTTCACTCGCTGCCCCAGCGCAGCCCTCAGCGGCCAACGCGCCAGATGCCACCGGGGCTGTTTAATGTTCGGGGTTATGACCGCAGTGTTTACAAGACGTCTTCGGTTATTTATACTGTTATTCCTCGCAGAGGGCCTTGAAACTTCCGCTTCATTTGCTCTTTCTTTTCGATTTTTTTCCCTCTTTTTCTCGGCTCTCTTTGGTACCTGGAGTAAGAGCTCCCCCCCCCCCCCCCCCCCCCCCCCCCCCCCGCTCCATCTCTTGCACCTCCAACCAACCTCAAGGTTGCTTAGCGGGTGGAACCCTCAGCCTGGCCTTTTGGGAAGACGCCGGCGGACAGGTGATCCTCTGTGCCGGGTGGTTCTCTGCCGGTGAAGGCATTGCCAAGTGCCATTCTCCATTCTCCAAGGGCTGGGAACTTCCCTGACTTCTGATCTGCGTTCCTATCATTTGCGCATTGGAGGACATCTCCGGATGTCTGGCTTTTCCACCACTTCCCCAACCCCCACATGACCTAATTTAGGAGCGCATTTCAAGCTCTGGCCAACTCCACCTTCCCCAACTTCTGGGGTTTGGTCCCTTCTACTAGAGGGTCAGTGCCCTCACCCCCACGATTCCGAATCCAAGTCAGAGATGAGTTCCAGTTGCTTGTGCGTCAAGTTCAGCAAAATTTCCAAGGTCCTGCTCAAAATTCTGAGCACTTGGTCAGGTGGCCCAGGAAGGATTATTCTGTGGATCCCAAACTGCAAGCAGATTTTTTTTGAAAATCCCATGCCTTCTTCCTATGAGTTGAAGCCTTTACTTTCAGCCTGAGGATGAGGCTATGAATCGGGAACATGTGAGTTAAGCCCTAGTTGGGCCTCTAGCTTTTTGCTGAAAGGACTTGGATCCTCAGTTTTCTCATCTCTGAAAATGGGGACAAGTATTAACATAATCATACTCATGCTTCTCCTTTTTTGCCTCACACAGCCTTAGTAAGACCCAAATGAGATTATATTTGTATAATCATTTTATAAAGAGAAAGATCTTTGCAAATATCAGTGCTTTTCACTAAGTGGCCAGGAATGAGCTGTCCATGGCTGACCCGACCTGAAAGTGTCTCAGGTAGGAAGCTTAAACCGAGTGTGTTTATAGTGCATAGGTGATGGTGTTTTCAGTGTCGGAACAAAACATCTTCCTTTGATACAATGCTGAAGGTTACAATTTTTCTCTCTGCCCCCGCCCCATATCTTTCCCTTTCCCCAGTGTTCTCCAAATTTGTCAAGAGCTTTCTACTGGTGTGACTATTTCCTAAAACTCTAGGACCCAGATTTCAAAGATGGGGCTGGATCAGCAAATAGGAAGGCCACAGGAAAACCTGCCCACAAGGGCCCCTGCCATGAGGCAAGGGTGTACTTGGGGTCCCAAGATTGTGCACTGAAAGGAGCAGGCAACACTGTGGGGATGACTGTTTGCCTAAGGAACATGGCAATGTGACCACAGCAAATATCTTCATAAACATATCCACAGTCTAAAAGATTCCTCCCCATAAGCCCTTCTCTTAGGCCACCCCCACCCCCGCACTCTCACTCCCCTCCCAGACTTTCCATGTCTGTTATTCTCCTGGGACAGTCAGCCTCCCTGTGTTCAGTCCAGGTACCTGGTGTGCCTTGATTTGAAAAGGAGGCAAGTGGCAGCTGGAGAAGGAATGGAGGACCTCCTTTGCGACTTGCCAGAGGAGCATGAGGGGTGGAGAGTGTCCTGTCTGTGACCTCTTAGTTATAAAACTATCTTAGAAGGTGTTTCCAGAAAGAACCAGAAGAACAACCAAAACAGGTTGTAGAAACCTGGAAGATAAAGATAAACGTGTCTTCAAGTGCTCAGGAGGAGGAGATAGATTTTAAAACTAGGCTGTAGCTGGGGAACTCCCCCTTCTCTCTCTCTCTCTCTCTCTCTCATTCTGATTACCTTATGACTTTTTACAAGCAACTCACTGTGTTTCTATCAGGTTTTTCTCTACTGTCAAATCAGAGACTTCTTTCTAAAAAGAGAAGTGGTAAACTAGAGCTTGGACTGGTTATATGGGTGCTTAGTGGGAAGTACTGCCCAAGGAGACTTCTGAGACAGCAGTAGTTGTTCAAGATGTGGCAACCAGAATTACCTGGATGGCTGGCGGAAGTAGCTTGTTGTGCTACAACACACACACACACACACACACACACACACACACACACACACACACACCCCAAAAGGCCTGGGGTGGGGCCCCAGAGTTTCTAGTTCTCATAATTTCCCAAGGGACATTGATGGGGCTGGTCCAGGAATCACACTTTGAGAATCATTGTTTAGGGATCTGTCTCAGGGAAACAAAAGAAGTGAATGCAGAGACAAAGAAAATACTTGGGAAACTTATTCTTAAGAGGTTGCGTGTTCTGGGGTCCAGCTTCAAGTACCTTTCTATTCACCCCATGGGGCATGAAATGTTTTCCTAAGGCTTAAATCCCAGTGGGAAAATCAAACCACTGGTCCTCAGAAAATAAAAGATGTGTGTGTGTGTGTGTGTGTGTGTGTGTGTGTGTGTGTGTGTCGAGGTCTGTGCGCTCATCTTGTGCTCCCAGACAGATTTCAGTCATCAGTGGATGAGTTACAGACCTAGATGGATTAAGGTCCTGCTGCTGTTGGCTCCTTTGCGACCCCTAAGGGGGAGAAAAATATGGGCACCCGGCATTCACGTGCCCTGCGACTCCCAGGTTGCACAGACAGTCCCGGCAAAGATTTCCCTTTCACTCCAGTAGTAGGAGGCCGGTTGGTTCTGGGTTGGGGGCCTGGGCGTCGGGCGGGCTGGTGGGGAGTCCGCGGGAGTCGGGGTTCCGGGGGGCGCCGGGGTGGCGGTGAGCGCAGGGTGCGGCTCGCAGGCTGGGCGGGGCCCCGAATCCGGAGGACTAGGGCGGAAAGGCGGGTTCCCCTCCTCGGCTTTTCCACCCCGAATAGTTGATGGGAGTGGGCAGGGGGAGAAGGCAGGAGGCTGCGAGCTCCGAGCTGCAGCCTCCGAGGCCTCCTGGGTCCGCGGCCTCTTGGGCGCCGCCTCCGAAACGGCTAGGTATGGGTTCGGCCCCCCCCGCGCGGGGACCCCACCCGGGGGAGATTCTCGGGTTTTGAGCAGGCACAGCCACGGAGGGGGTCGCCCGCCCCGCGCAGATGGCGAGCCGAGCTGCCTTTCCTCGCTCTGCATCCTTCTCTCCAGACGCTGGCCTCGCCGCCAGCGCCACTGAGAGCTCCTCTCGGCCGGCTCCCTCCGGGCGCCGGGCTGGACGCGCCTACGATCCGTAGATCCGGGCGGGCTCGGCAGGGCCACCCCTTGCCTATTACCCACCCCGGGGACAGAGCTTACGATCCCCTCCCAGAGCTGAAGGAGGCGAAAGGAGTGGAAGAGGTGGAGAGAACTGCCCTTTAGAACCTAGTGGAGACCAGACTTGTTTGAGAAACATTTTCATCCTTGGCCCCCAGCGCACTTCCATCAATGTTGAATCAATAGTGAATCCTTGACTACGGGGAAGGAAGCTGGGGCAAAGCAATGGACAGTGGAGCTGTCGATGTGCTTAAATTGAAACTGAACTCTTACCTTGAAGTCTCGGTACGTATTTGATAAAAGCATAAACAAGCAGACGTGTTGGGACTAGGTGGCATCAGCCCGGGATGGGATGCTTCAATGGCTTCCCCACCCCCACTCCGATGAATTTTTTTTTTTTTACCCCTCTCAGTAGATGACATTATTGGTTTTGAATTTATGTGGCCTTTGGGTCAGAATACTTACCTTAAAAGGAGCTTTGGAGAGCAAAATAATATAAAACACCTTATAAGAATGAAATCACAGGACCTTATTTTAAAATTAATCCTGTTGGTGATAAGGAAGTAGTTTGCTGCCTTTGAAGATTGCAGTTAGATCTTCATCTAGTGGATGGTATAGTGGAAAGAGCTTTTGGTTAAATCCTTGAACAGGATACTTGACGATTTAGATCTGGGTTCTTCCATCCATAAAATGGTTATAATAATGACTCCTTTGATAACAGGATGTCTAGTGAATGTTAGACACTGATTAATATTGATTGTCCTCTCTTCTCCCCTTCTTCTGGATATGAAGTTATAAAAGTGCCTCAAAGAATGATATGCATTTACCCTAAACAGTTATCTAGTCAATGGTAAACAATATTAAATTCTTGTGATGTGGTGATCTAATCAACTCAGTTTATCTTGAATATGATTCCAGTAGGTTACATTCAGGTCTTGTCTTTCTTCAATTAGTTCTTATCACCTTAGGTTCCATGGAACCTGCTTGAAACGCTGCATTTCAGCCCTTATCCCTTTATCAATAACAGGTAATTCTTACTTTGTTTCATTTCTCTGTTTACGTATCTGGTTGTGTATATCTCCTCCAGCTCTGTGAAGGCAAGGGTGATGTCTGGCTGTACCTGTTTTCCCAGCACCTAGCACAATGACAGGCACATGGCAAGTGCTGGAAGAAGAATGAATGCAAAAACCTTAATAATAAGTTTCTTACAGATGTCTCTGGAAAGTTCATGTTCATTGCTATAACCACAGGCTGCTTGAAATGTATTGTCTAATCTTAATTTTAGAATCTGGTGACACTTGCCCTGTAATAAAAATAAATCTATAATTTAAAAAGTCATCATCAAGTCCATCAAAAGGGAATTACCCTGAAACATTGGTCCTCATCCCATTAGGATTCTTTTTTTTTTTAATTTAGCATTGAAGCTAAATTAAAGGTCTATATTAAGTATTATGCCTTTCAAAACATTGTGGGTCTCCCTTCCACATTCTTATCATCACTGGGGAGTGGTCACCTCTACATTGCTTTGCTTGGTTCCTGGAGTCTTCCACTAATCAATTTCATTAGGATTCTTTTTTTCTTCTTCTGCCTTTTATGTGAATATCACCACCTTCTGCTGCCACCAATCTCTTCTTTCAGGCACCTATCACCCACTCAATAGCTCCCTCCTCCACCATTTTCATTTTTTCTTAAACAAGCTTTCCTTTTCTCCCCACCAAGCACTAAAAAGAAATCCAAGACATCTCTCAACTGAGGGGAATTTTTCAAACCAGCAGGGGTCATTTGGTTACAAGGAATAAAAATCCCTTCAAACTCACTCAAATAAAAAGGGGAATGAGGCATTGTAAAGATAGTCCAAGGAATTTGGCTGACATCTTCAGGCAGAAAATAAACAGTAGGGAAAATCTACTGGGAACCTGAGAGTCTGGAGTCTGCAGAGTCTGGAAAATCCTCTGCATTTTCTCCTCTGATTTTCTGTAATGAGTCACTTCCTACGTCTCCTGAACTTTCTTTTTTTTTTAATTTTAGAGAGAGACAGAACACAGAAGCAAGGGAGAGGGGCAGAAGGGCAGAGAGAGAGAGCGAATCTAAAGCAGGCTCCAACCTTAGCCAGATATGGAGTTCAATCCATAACCCTGGGATCATGACCTGAGCCAAAATCAAGAGTTGGAGGCTTAACTGACTGAGCCGCCCAGGTGGCCCTCCTGAACTTCCTATTTCGTCTGCGGTTGGTTGGGTAGGTTGCTGACCATGGCCCCAGTTCCACACATTCAGTTACAGGTCCACTCTCCAAAAGTTCAATCTCCGAATGTCTTAATTTGAATTCTCAAGATGGAGACTTGTTCTAAGAAGCTCTGAATAAATTCTTCAGGTCAGCTGTAGGCCTCTTCCCTCATCAGCTGTGGTTGGCTGGAGAAGGATGGAAGGTTGGTTACTGGCCAAGGCAGATTTTTTTGAGATGGAAGCTCTTGTTGAGACAAGAATCCCAGATCTGTTTGCTTTAATATAATCTAAGGCAATTGGGGCTGGGGTGTCTGCCTATGGGCCCCCTGGTTTTATTCTGCTACACCAACAATGACCAGCATGTGATGGGGTACAGGTCACATTTACAGGTCTTATTGTGTCTGTCTATGTTGTGGGAAAGCGTGGGGATACCAACAGCAAGAAAACATATATTCATGGAACCCAAATGATCTACTTCAGGGAACAGAAAAATCTTATTGAAAGAATCAACACCACTCTTTAGCTAATAAAATGCTACTATTGGGCATATTTAGTAATATGCTAATCAGCGTAGATTCTGCCTTCTTAAGACTTTTCATCCATTTGCATTATACAGAGCACATTCATATGTACTATCATATATTGTCTTCAAAACAACCCTAACTGGGCAGTATTATCATCACTTTTCATATAGAACACCTGAAACTCAGAGAAGGGCAGTAAATCAGCAGAAGTTATATAGTGGATAAGTAGCAGAAAGGTTAGCACAGAATTATTGTACTTAAACTGAAACGCACCTTCTGCTTTGAACATAGGATAATCTCCAAAAGAAATTAAGGATGGCTGGCGACAGCCCTGAAAAAGAAATACCTCCAATAAAATCATTACTTGATGCTTTTTTCTAATTCAAACTTTTCTCTTATACTTAAAGATCTCTTTTCAACTTATTAGTAAGTGTATTTCTATCCTATGTCACTATTACAAAAAAGGAAAGTATAAGCAAAATAAGTTCATTAAAATATTCCAAAAATACGTTTTACATTCAAAGTCTAATTTTTTCTAAAATGTTTATTCACTCTGTCATTAAAATCTGGTGACTTTCTACCCATTATGTGTTGGTTAGTTTTTGTCATATAATAAATCATGTATTATAATAAGCCATACCAGAACCCAGTGGCTTAAAACAGTAAGCATCTATGATTGCTCAGAGCCTGCAGGTCACTTGGGAAGTTCTGCTGGTCTGAACAGGGCTCTGCTGTTCTCACTTAACTGGCTTATTTATCTGTAGTTGGATGGCAATTTGTCTGAGAGCTAGCTGGTCAAGGATGGCCTCACTCACATGTCTGGTGGCCGGCTGGCTATTTTATTGGCCGGAGTGATAAGAGTGACAGAGCCACATGCCTCTCATCACCCGGTAGGCCAAGTGGTACTTGCTCTCATAGTGACTTGGGAAGGAACAGAAGCCATGCCTCGGGGACCTAGATAGTATCACTTCAGCTGTGTTTTATTGGCTAATGCCAGTCACAGGGCATCCTGGAGTCACAAGATAAGGAAATACATTCTGTCTCTTACTGGGAGAAGCTACAGAGTCACATTGCATAGAGCATGGGTCAGCCAAGGGTAGAGATTTAAGACCATTTTTATAATTAATCTGTCATTTGAAGTTTTCTTAAAACTTCTTCATGTTCAGAGTCTAGTCCTTCTGAATCACTTCTCACTTTGAATTGCCAGTATCTAGTGATTTACCACCCAGTTTTGTTCTCTGGGATATTGTGAGCATTTTTTAGAAGAATTCTCTGTTGTCATTGAGATTTTCTCCCAAGCCACTGATACACCAGTTCTGCAAGTTTCCATGCTCACTCTTTTCTGATTTTGTCAGAAGGAAACATAAAGAAAATATCACAATAAATGTCATGCCAACCTTTCTTTTACTTATTCTTAGAAATTTGGGGGTTCTTCTGACCCGAGTTACATTCTTTGACTGAATCGTGGCCCCAAAGATCTCTGATCTTCATCCCTGAAAACTGTAAATGTCACCTTATTTGGAAAAGGGGTCTTGTTAAGAATGTTGAGATTGAGATATTATCTTTTAAGAGAATGGAGAGAGATTTGATACACAGAAGAAGAAAAGGTGATGTGAAGACAGAGGTGGAGATTAGAGTGATGTAGCCACCAGAGGCTGGAAGAATCAAGGAATGGCTTCTCTGTGACAACCTCCAGGGGGAGCATGGCCTTATGTACCTACACCTTGATTTTCACCCAGGGAACCTGATGTTGAGTTTCTGACTCCAACTAAGAAAGAGTTAAGTTTCTGTTGTGCTAAGGCACTAAGTTTGAGGTCATTGTTAGAGCAGCCACAACAAATGAATATAGGATGTGATAGGCAATCCCTTGTATGAATCTTAGTAACAAATGTAACAGGGTCATCTGCTCGTGGTTTATTTCCTCCCTTAACTTCTGTAAGGCACTCAGATGTTGCTTTGTAAGAAAATACAGAATGTGGGTATTTCTCTAATGACAAATGCCTTTGTTCTTCCTTGTTACCTTTGCATTTTCATGCCTTTCAGTGCATAACAAAATAATATTTATAATTTATTATTTATATAATGAAGCATTTTTTTTTCTGATGCGGTACTGGAGTTTAATCTTTTTTAAAAGCATTTTAATGGTAATTAAAACCAGTATGGATGATACCAATGATATAGAGAATTCAAAAAAAGAGCCAAATACTTTTTTATTTATTTATTTTTGAGAGAAAGAGATAGAGAGAGAGCAAGTGGGAGAGGGGAAGAGAGATGTAGACACAGAATCCAAAGCAGGCTCCAGGCTCTGAGCAGTCAGTACAGAGCCTGACAAGGGGCTCAAACCCATGAACCATGAGATCATGACCTGAGCCGAAGTCAGATACTTTACTGACGGAGCCACCCAGGTGCCCCTAAGAGACAAATGTTAAGATGCATTCCAATTTTATAAATCTAAAACTGTGAAAAATAATGTATTTTAGAATGATGGTACACAGTAGCTCATTGCATTCCACACATCATCACTAAGTGTTGAGGATCTTGTGTTACACACTGGAAATAGATGTCACCTTCCTGATCTCCAGCTTGGGTCTTCCTCTTCAGTAGTTGCGTGATCTCTTCTCTTTGAGGACCTGGAAGAGAAAGGCAGTCTTTTATTCAAAAGCACTGACTGTGCCCATTTCTGGAAAGGTCTGCTACCAGTAGGTGCTGGCCTCCCCTGACACACTGTAACCACTAGGCTCCAGGTGGCTCAGCCTGTCATTCATGAAGCTAGCTCAACGCGACTGCTTCCAACTCCTCTGGACTAACATCATTTTCCCAGTAGTGGGCAAAATATCTGGGGAAGTGATCTCAAGAATTACCTTTCCGAATCCAAGGTGGTTGTCCTAGAGGTTTTTATTTTCCTAACGCTAAAATTGGATCTCAGTTCAACTGGAGATGGGCTACGTAAAATGGGGCATCATTGTCCTACACTGATATAGGAAGCCATTTTGCAAACAAATACTCTTGATTCAAAGCAAAAAACAAAAAAACAAAAAACCAAAATATGATGAGTGCATTTAAAGAAATGTATCTTTATTATTGGAAAATCAGCACCCAAACTATTAATGATAGATCCTCAGAGTCAGCCATGACCCCTGATAGCTGAACTTGACTTTTTATTCCCCACCTGCAAAGCCTTCTGCATCATCTTGGAGGTCTTGTCCTCAAACAATTTATAATCCTCCCAATTTTTTTGTCTGTCTTTTCCTTTTCCTTTTCCTTTTGAATCTTATAAGTCAGCTCACAAATTATGTGCTACTGGATTCCACTATCTTTCTCAATATTTTTATCTGGCATATTCTAACTTATTAGAATAAAGGTTTTACAAAGTAGTATTTTCAAAACTTCATAAATAGGCCTGAACTTTGGGGGCTCTGTCACTAAGTTGCTCTGACCCCATGCAAATCATGTACAACTCCTTCCAGCATTAAAAAAAGACAAAGTCATGACTCTGGAGGGAAAATTTCCTGTGATTTTTGAACCAGAATACTGGTATTTTGTCAGATAAGGATCCACTCAGTCTCCACTGTATGTTATGGAAAATCCCAGAAATTATTGGTACGTTGACTAGTTTTGAAGCCTACGCTGCTCCTCTCAGAACCAAAAAGGGCTACTGTTAATAAAAAAAACTTTGTATTTCTCAAGTTTAAAGCATATTGGTTATTTTATATATATAAAATTCTTTATATATATATATATATATATATATATATACACACAGAACTTAATGTCTATTTATTTTTGAGAGAGAGAGAGAGACCAAGTGTGAGTAGGGGAGGGGCAGAGAAAAAGGGAGACACAGAATCCAAAGCAGGCTCCAGGCTCTGAGCTGTCAGCACAGAGCCTGATGTAAGGCTCAAACTCAGGAACCATGAGATCATGACCTGAGCCAAAGTCAGAGGCTTAACTGATTGAGCCACCCAGGTGCCCTGTACTGGTTATTATAAATTCCATCTTTATATATGTCAAAGTGTGTGGTTGTTACTAATGGGGTACAGATCTTTCCAGTTTTCTTTGCTTAGAGAAAATATATAGACTGACTATATATGTATATATGTATGTGTATAGGATGAAACATATGCCAGTTTTATTTTCCCACCATTACTGCACTATGTTGAATCTCCTTTTCCTAGTGGGGAGCAGATCCTTAATGTTATCTTGGGCAGATAGTACAGCATTTCCAACACTTTGTTACTAAAAGACAAATTCAGTATCGTCCAGTTTAAAACCCAAATATCCTATCTGATGTAAATGTCATCTCCTCTCCTGGCCATGGCCCATGGCTCTTTGGCTTCTCCACTAAAGCCACTGACTTGGGTTGGAGTGAAGGCAAAACAGCCTGGCTCATTTCTTCCCCTGCCTTATTCAAGAACTTATTTCTCTTGTAGTAGGTGTTGAAAGAGAGTATGAGAGAGGATGTTTCCTGATTGACTACCCACAGTGGTGGTCCTTTATGAGCTGCTTCTCGCTGGCCCTGACCACAAGCGAGAGTAAATTCTTCTTCAGCCTCTCTCTGGAGGCGGTGCACTGGGAGGAGAGAGTGCCATGCGGCCGCCCTTTTGCGTAGTTCTCTGAGGTGGAGTTTATATCTTCCTGTTCAGCTTTCTCAAGACCTTTGGCCCCTGCCTTTTTGCCACTGGTGTCCCCTGGCCCCGTGGTCGGCTCTCATCTGTCTGCCATCTGTCTCCAGTTCTGTTTCCCCAGTTCACATAATTATACAGGTGATTGATAAATCACTGTTGAAGCTGAAATCCCAAAAACTCCTTTGGGGAACAAAATGTCAGTCTCACAGTTTGCAAGGTACTCTTAAGGTCTATAATCAATTACCAGGACTCTCCTTCTTTTACCTGACTTGTGGAGAGGGGATGAGCACCCCCACCTTCCTTTTTCCATGGGAAGCCAATGGAAAATAAACGGAGTTCCCACCTAAGCCAGCAATATCTGTCTCCAGAGGCTTTTCCCTACTCTATCACTATCCCCGGATCTTTTGTTTATGGGACTGTAAGGAGCACTGGGGTATTAAATGACTTTGTAAGAAGGAGATGGGTGATGCGCTGGGGTAATGATTGGAGGCAACAGAGCTAAGCCCTGTTTGTAAGCCTATAATGGAGGTGTTGGCCCACAAGTGTTTGAGATTCCGAGGAGGGTAACTGTATAGAACAGGATACTTGGTATCCCTTTACACATGGCTTATAGTCTTAGTTGTTAATTCTAAGCAAAGGAAAAGGCTGCTCAAAAATTTTTGTATGAGAAATGAGAATGTGCTGTGCACTGTTTTTTTCGCAGCTTACTTTATAGAAAGTCATGGCTCCATATAATTTCACTGTTTGAATGTCACAATAGTTTTAAGCATTTCTCTATTGGTTGATAAGTTGTTTCTAATTAATTTCAGTATTACAAACACTGTTAAGGAAAGCATCCTTATGATTTATATACTCATGTTAGCAGTTGCAGAGAATAGATTCTTACAAGGAGGATTGCTGATCTTGATAAAATTTTTGGATAGCTATTATCAAATTACTCTCACCAACATTTTTTAAAGTTCATACTCCCAGTACCAATTGCCTCACATCCTTGATAATATTCAATGTTATCCAATTTTTAAAATTTTTGCTGAGGACTTCTGCTTCCAGGAAACTGTAGCATATGTACTTTTCTCTATTTTGACTGCTAAGTACAATTAAAAACTGGATGTTTTATACAAAGCGAACATAAGACCAAGGAACAGCATGAAACAGCCCCCTCCCTTGCAGTGTCAGTGAAGACCCTGTGAGGACACTGGACCTCCAACCCCATGCATCAGTAAGGAAATGACCCTCCCCCTCCCTGCTTGGATGGTGTTAGTAGAGGTCTACTGGAAAGTCAAGACTTTTTGGGAAAAGGCAAAATCATGGAGACAGTAAAAAGGTCAGTGGTTGCCAGAAGTCAATGTGAGAGGTAGAGGAATGAAAAAGCAGAGCACAGGGGATTTTAAGAGCAGTGAAAATACTGTGTATGACACTATACTGGTCAGCATTTGTCATTATACATTTGTCCAAACCCACATGATATGCAACATCAAGAGTGAGCCCTCTGGTAAACTTGGACTTTGCATGATAATGATGTATCAATATAGATTCATCAATTGTAACAAATATATGACTCTTATGTGGGATGTTGACAATGGGGGAGGTTTTGCATGTGTGGAGGAAGAGGTTATATGGGAAATTTCTAAACTTTCCTTGCAATTTTTCTGTGAACTGAAACTTGTTCTTAAAAAAAAAATCTTTTTTTAAAGACAACAGTCAATAGATGCCAACACTGAGATGACAAAATGTTAATTATCCAACAAATATTTTATTTATTTAAAATATATGTTCAATGTTTATTTTGAGAGAGAGAGAGAGAGAGAGAGAGGAGTGGGAAGAGGCAGAGACAGAGGGAGAGAGAGAATCCCAAGTAGGCTCTGTACTGACAGTGGCTGATGCAGGACTGGAACCCACAAATGATGAGATCATGACCTAAGCCAGATCAAGAGTCATAAACTTACCCAACTGAGCCACCCAGGCGCCCTTATCCAACAAATATTTTAAATCAGCCATGATAAAATGCTTCAATGAATAATTACAAACATGCTGAAACAAATGACAAAATACAAATCTTTGGCAAAAACCCAGAAAGTCTCAGCCAAGAAGAAGGATGAGGAAGAGGATGAGGAGGAGTAAGAAAAGAGGAGAAGGAGAAGATGGTGAAAGAAGCTATAAAGAAGAACTAAATGAAAACTTTAGAACTTAAAAATATAATAACAAAAATAAAAAGCTTAGTGGATGAGCCCAGTGGCAGAATGGAGGTCACAGAGGAAAGAATCAGTGAGCTGGAAGATAGGACAATAGAAATTACTCAATCTGAACAAAAGAGAAAGAATATGCTGTAAGAAAAAAAAAACTGTGTTAGGTCTGCAGGGTCCTGTTCGATTATATATTAAAAAAATGGACATTTGTCCATTTTTGTATTATCAGAATCCTGAAAAGAAGGGAAAAGAGAGCAGGACTGAAAAAGCAGTCAAAGATAGAGTGATTGAAAATGTCCTAAATTTAACAAAGACATAAACTTATAGATTCAAGGTGAGTGAACCCCAAACACAATAAATCCAAAGAAATCCAGACTAAGATACAGCATAATTAAAATTCTGAAATTTACAGACAAAAAAAAAAAAAAAGAATCTTAGCTACCTGGGTAAAACAATTAAAATGACAGTGGATTTGTTATCCAGAAACAATGGGGGTCAGTAAGAAGTGGAGCAATATTATGTAGGTGCTGAAAGCAAGGATTGTCAAGGCAGAATCCTATACTCATAAAATAAAAATTTTTCAGAAATGAAGAGAAAATCAAGACAATCTCAGATGAAAGAGAACTAAGGGAATTGTCATCTCTAGACTACCCTTAACAAATGGCTAACGGAAGTTCCTAAATAGAAAGAAAATTATGTAAGAAGAAACCCTAGAAGATCAAGTAGTGAGAAACAGCAAGGCAAGGAAAAATATGGGTAAAATGCAATAGATTTTCAGTCTCCTCTTGAGTTTTCTAAACTATGATTGACAGCTGAAGCAAAAATTACTATAACACTATCGGATGTGGTTCTAGACATATGTAGAGGAATTATTTAAGACAGACAATTGAATTACAAATGGGATAGGGTAAATTAACATAAAGAGATATAAGATTTGTATACTCCACTTGAATTGATTAAAGAATGACACCAGAAAACTATGTAATACATTATATATACAAGGTAATGCCTAAAGAAACCACTAATAAAACTATACAAAGAAATGCACTGAAAAACACTATAGATAACAAAATGGAATTCTAAAAGTATTCAAATAACTCATAGTAACACAGGAGGAAAAAACAGAAACAAAAACAGAGATAAAAATAAAATGGCAGACATAAGCCCAACATACCAATAATTACATTGAGTGTGTCCTATCTTGCCCTGTGTATTGGTTGGAGTTCTTGTGAGAAAAAGACCAATATGATAGATAGATAGATAGATAGATAGATAGATAGATAGATAGATAGATATTGTAAGGAACTGGCTTATTTAATAATAGAAGCTAAGATGTTTCACAATCTGCCAATCTGTATCTGGAGACCTAGGAAAAGCAGTGATGTTCCAATCTGAATCCAAAGTCCTAAAAACCAGGATCACCAATGTGTAAGTTCCAGTCCAAGTCTAAAGGCTTGGGAGCCAGGAGGCTTAATGGTATAAGTCAAAATTTGAGGACAGGAGAAGACCTGCATCTCAGTTCAAGCAGTTAGGCAGAGCGAGTCAGTTTCCTTTCTTCTGCCATTTTCTTCTAACCCAGAACCTCAATGGATTGGATGGTACCCATCCACATTGAAGAGGGTAACCTGCTTTACTCAGTCTACCAATTCAAATGCTACTCTCATTTGGAAACACCCTCACAGACACACCCAGAAATAATGTTTAGCCAACTGGTCACCCCATGGGCCACTCAAGTTGACACAAAAATGAAGTATCACACCTTGAAATAAAGCAAATGAAAACTGCAACAATCCAATTCAGCCAGGATTACTAATAACCCAGACCTTTTATGAATGAAAGTTTGGGTCACCCTACCATGTAAAGAACCTAAATCAATGAGGTGCTTGCTGAGGGCAAAGGGAACAGAGAACGGGTAGTGGAAGAAGATAGCTACAAATACTAAGACATGTATGTAACCACTTGCAGAAATTAGGGCTGTACTAAGTATGAGTGTTTCTTCCTTGTTTTGTCATGAATGTGTTTGTATGCATATTAACTAATTATTTTTGTTTGCTTCCTCTCTTATCCCCTTATCATATAGCATAAGATGTATTAATAAAGTTAACTTTGTATCACATCATTCGAGTTACAGTATGTCAAAGAGAAGAGTGACTACCTCCCAAGCACTTTGCATCCTCTTCTGGAGAAAGGCTTGGTGGGTTTTGTTGCATGCAGGATGTGTGATGGCAGGTGGAAGTATGACTTGGTTGTTGCCTTCATTTGAATCATAAGTATCATTTATAGAGGTGTGTATAGGTGCCAAGCTGACAAAGAGTGAATGGTAATGGGTTTTTTTTTTGACACGTCAGCTTTCCTAGGCTATAGTCCTAGTTATTAAACCAAAAGTCCACAATCAGTTAAAGTTGACTTTAAGTAAGAGGGATTGTCTTGCATAATTTGCTTTAAAAATTTTTTTAATGTTTATTTTTGAGAGAGAGAGAGACACAGAGTGTGAGCGGGGTGATGGTCAGAGAGAGAGGGAGACACAAAATCCAAAGCAGGCTCCAGGCTCTGAGCTGTCAGCACAGAACCAGACGCGGGGTCAAGCCCATAAACTGTGAGATCATGACCTAAGCTGAAGTCGGCGCTTAACTACTGGGCCACCTAGGCGCACCTATCTTGCATAATTTGTATGAGCCTCATTCAATCATTGAAAGGCCTTAAAAGCAGATTTGAGGCTTCCTTGAAGAAAAAGAAACTCCATTTGTGGACAGCAATTTCAGCCCAAGCCCAAGATGGCCAGTTGCCCTTCCTGACTTGCCTAGCCAACACCCACAGTTCCAGAAGCCAATTCCTTGCAATAAATCTCTTAATATATGCCTCCTACTGGTTCTGCTTCTCTGACTGAACCTCACCTGGTAGGCATGCCGAAAGAGAATTAAGGCTGCAGAAAGAATTAAGTTTAGTGATCAGTGGCCACTGGCTTTAAGCTAGGGAGATGATTCTGCATGATCTGGGCGAATCCAGTGCAATCATGGGGGGGATGGGGGGGCTTAAATTTGGAAGAGGAGGCAGAAGCGGCAGTGGCAGGGTGATGCAACATGAGAAAGAATCAACTGCTATTGCTGGCTTTGAAGACAGAGGGGCCAGGAGTCAAAATGCTGTCAGCCTTTAGAAGCTGGCAAAGCCAAAGAAATGGATTCTTCCCTAGAGCTGCCAGAAGACATGTAGCATCACTGACAGCTTGATTTTAGCCCAGTGAAACCAATTTCAAACTTCTGACCCTCCAAACTGGAAGATAACAAGTTAGTGTTGTTTCAAGCCCCTAAATTTGGGGCTTGAAACTAATATACAAAATTCGAAACTAATATACAAAATCTATAAAGGTATACGTAAATTTATTTAGATAAATGTATATGTAAAGTTATTTCGGTAAATGTGAATACAAAAACTATAGCATCGGCTTAATTTATTATTTGTAAAAGAAATTCAGAAAAAATTACCCTTGGGATTAGTATTACATGAGAGATTGTTCAAATCAGTGTCCACTGAGGTGGTATAATAAGATCAATGTTGAGGTTCATGACAGGATCCCACTATGAAGAATTCGTGAAGAAAACTGTCTAGAAAAATTGGTTTCATTACCTTTGAATCTCCCAACCAAATCAAGAATATAAAAGGGACAGGAAGCTTTAGGGAGAGATGGAAGAAAATATGGTGGTATGGGACTAAGCTGTGAGTCCAATCCCACCCCAGTCCCAAGAGGAAAAGGAGGAGCCAGCCAGCTCATGGGGTGAAGGAGGTTCCCCAGGGCTACTCAGATAAACTCGGTGTTTTATTTTTATTTCTGTTTGGGGAAGGGTGCAGGAGGGTTGGCTTTTTCTAAGGCAAAGCTCGGAATGGGATACTGGGCTAGGATCTATATACTCAGGGCTTGTCCCCATAAGAGAGACGGAAGAGGTGTGAGGTGACAAGGGGCCCAGTATAAGGAGACCACCTGAAGGGGCAGACGAACCCAAGGGTTAAAATCCGCACAGAGAACCTCAGGTGGCCTCCAAAAGTGGAGACGCATCTGTCTGGGACAAAGGACAATGCCCACAAGAGAAAAGTTGGCTCTAAATACGTGCCAGGCCCAGACCCCATGGAGTCAGATTATAATGACACCCTGTTCTGGTGACATTTTCCCTTTCCACTTATGAGTCTCTGGGACAACTCCTTCCTGCTTCAGCTTTACAAGTTGGGAAACTGGCAGGTTTGAGGGTAGAGGCAGAAATAAAAAGGGAGGAGAGACGGAGATGAGTGCAACTCTATGGTCCTTTGCCACTTGCAGCCTTAGGTTGGCCTGTGCTGGGGAGTTGTCCTTTAACACATCATACAACCCAGAATTTCTATTCATACCTTGGGTTGGACATTCTAATTACTGAACTGAGACTCTCTGACACTTAGCACTGTCTACTGAGAATGAACACAAAAGTGAGGCTGAATTTTCATTCAAGGGAATAAGAAGAAACTCCCCCACTGAACACTTTTTAAAGAGGCAGTAGGAGAATGGATGACTAAATAAGTAAATAAAGTATTTGAATTACAGAGGTATACCAGTTATATTTATTATAGGGATTTTCCATTCCTCACGGCATTACCCACCTAGGTTAGAAAATCAACACTACCTCTGTCTTCCTCTGATCCCCTGTTTCCATGCCACCAGTGGACTGGAGACCTGGAATCATCAAGATTTTGTCTCTTGTGTCCACCCCTTCAGTTTCCAGTGTAGTCTCCCTTTTCATAGTTTGTATACTTCCATTCCTTCCTTTCCATTTTCTCTACTTTCCATTGTTCCATTTTTATGGGTACAGACTGCCTGATATCTTGGTTACTATGATAGTTTTCTCATTAGTGTCTTTGATCGGGTCTTAGAATCCCTTTCCAATTCAACTTATTCTAAACTGAAGCCAAATCTTCATGAGAATATAGTACAGAATATATAATGC
Organism: Suricata suricatta; assembly: GCF_006229205.1. Taxonomy (NCBI): domain Eukaryota; kingdom Metazoa; phylum Chordata; class Mammalia; order Carnivora; family Herpestidae; genus Suricata; species Suricata suricatta. The sequence goes on from NC_043706.1 coordinate 115,831,610, forward strand.
TTCTTCGCTTAGCATTCAGCACCTTCTATGATCTGACTCTACCTTCTTCTCAACACTAGGATTACTTCTTTCCTATCCAATGTGTTTTTTCCAGGTCAACAGGTATGCCTTGCATCTTTTCCTTATGCTTGAAATAGTCCCATGATTGTGGCTACATTTCAGTTTTGTGAATCCTATCATTCATATAAAGTTGGATTCAAATGCCGTCTCATGGAGCCTTTCCCAGTTGCCTCAGTTGGAAGGCTTAGTTGTGGTGTAAGCTAGATTCCAGAAAAGTACACATCTTCCTAATTATAATTAAATCAACTAATAACTGGAAAAGGCAAAGCCTTGAAGGTTCTCACCAATATTGATTTGGCCTTTTAATGAAATGTATACATCTGAGTCAAGGATGAATTGACAAAAGGGACATGACTGACATAAAGAAACAAAAGTCTGCATTCTATATTCAGAACTTTCCAGGGAGATATGAGGGAGGAAGTTTTGTCACAAGACAGTCACTCCTACGGTGGAATAGAGTTAACTGGGTTTTCACAGAGCTTGGGTGAAGGACCCACTTTTATTGTCGCGTCCAATCAGAAACCATATAGTAATCTGAACAAACTTTTAATTTAGAAAGTTAACTACAGGGGTGCCTGGGTGGCTCAGTTGGGGAAGTAATCTGACTTTGGCTCAGGCCATGGTTTCATGGTTCATGGGTTTGAGTCCCATGTCAGGCTCTGTTGGAGCCTGCTTTGAATTCTGTGTCTCCCTCTACCTCCGCCCCTCCCCTGCTCACACTCTCTCTCTGTCTCTCAAAAATAAGTAAAATATTTTAAAGTCAACTACAAAATATAATAAAAATAAAAAATTAACTACAGCAAAGATTAACTAAGAACAGAGAACCGTGGGGCTGAGAAAGTATACCTACCGAGGGAACAGACTTGGAAAAAGGCCCCCTCAGGCCTAGGACTCAGGCCTCATTAGAGACCTCCACTGGACAGAAAAGATCTCTGGATTGTTCTGGACCAGGACAAGTCCGTAGTTGATTGGAGCACAGGCTGGCATGACACTAGGATGCAGGGAACCCTCTTCTGGGGCGGAGGCAAGCAGAGGGTGGTAAATTGGGAACTGCGACTCATATTCACTGGAAAATTGCTCTCTGGGAATTGTGCGAGGGAAAGCCATCCACAAGAGGTGCCACACCTCGGAAGTCATTGCAAAGCCACCAGAAGAGCTACTGGGTGGAGGTCCTCCCAGGGAGCTGCTGTATTCTGCAGGCCACTAGGGCTGTAGGAGCCTGGCCTGCAGAAGACCGCCCATCAAAGGACCGTGCTGGGAAGGAGCGGAGTAAATGGATTTGAAAATGGAGCCCCTTCCTCCTGCAGTGTCCCTCCAGCGCCCTCTACTGATAAAGTTTAGCATTGTGCCGGCTGCAAAGGAAAGATGCTTCTAAAATCCCGCGGCCAATCACTGGATTTGGAGCTGAGAGGTAAAACACTGATAACTGGAAGACTGCCCAAACAGTTATCTTCCTGTCTTTTTATTTTTCTATTCATCAGACAAAATGGATTTGTAAATCACCTTCCAAAGTACTTAAATCTCAGGATTTTTTTTCTAGCCATTACCATCACCATCATCAAAAATCCCAAGGGAACAAAACATTTTATTGAGGCTTGCTCTAGAATCGATGCTTACATACATTATCCCCTGATGTAGTAAACTACAATAACCACCATATTAAACAATAAGCAGCATGCAAATCCATGTTATTAATCTTTCTATTTTAACATATGGGGAACTAAAGTCCAAGAACACAGCCAGTAAGTGAGAAATCTAAAAATATGAACCTGGGACCATCTGATTAGAAAATCAGTACCCTTTTCACTAACTCAGCCTGAATTTCTCACCAAGAGACTATTTTTTTGATGTGCGAAGAAATTCCGTATGCCAAGCTGACAATGCAGTGCCTCGCCTAAGACCTTGTCTTTCAGAAAACCCGCTGGAAATTCTGGCAGCCCAATGTTTATGGACCACTAAGTGCTAGGCTTTGTGCTAAGTGCTTTGTCTGTCTTTTCCTGACTAATCCTTGCCACAGTCCAGTGGGTAGGTATTACCAGCCCCATTTTCCAGATGAGAAACTAAAGGCTGGAGAGGTTAATTAACTGGACCAAAGTTATCACCCAAGTAGAGGCAGTAGGATTTGAATTCAAATAGGTCTGACTCCAGAGCTCAAGATCTTGACCATGCCATAAGGCTAGGGTCCATCCAATTGCCTTCTGTTGAACACTTTATTTCAAAACTGATAGTTAAGTTTGAAAAATATAAAACGGGGTTAATATACTTTCCAGCTGCATTGAGTTAATAAAGGAAATTGCTACTTTGAGGTTATTGGGTTCCTTGAAGAATGTCAGGCTGTCTTACAGTGAGCAGCCCATTTCTCAGAGTTCCGGATCCAGGACCCCTTGTCCGTTCTCATTAACTCCACATGGCTAGGACAGACTCGTGGGTACCTGATGCAAGCAATTCGCAATAGTCTAGGATGAGGATAGTGGCTCATATAGCAAATACTTTTGGCAGATTTATGTTTCATGGCCTTGTGTCTCATGTGTGTCTGCTTCCTGAAAGCATCACATCCACAGAAGCCACTCGACTCGTGAGTCTCCCTGGGTCTCCTCTTTAGTTTTAGCCCAAAATAGATCTCAGGGTACATTTCTGTGACACTCAAATTAGAGCCACACTTATATAATCACTGAGAGCAAATTCATTTAATGCATATTTAAGTAATTGCCTCACTTAGACTTCATTAAATTCTACTTAATTAAGTTATCTCATTTATAGAACATGCCAAAAGTATTTGTGATAAAAGGTAGAAACAAAGAGAATTTTAAGAATTTAATATCCTGTTACATATTATTTTACTTAATAGTTCTACAACATAAAAGATCTTATATATATATATATATTCCTTCTATAGACCTCTCAATCTGCAAACATCCATCAGTTCGTTAATTGTAACATCTTCCTGGGACTTCAGATAACTCCCGGACTTCCGACACAGCCTAAAGACGATTTCACGTTCTTGTGAATCCCACTAAATGAGTCACAACAACAATTACAAAAGTGGGTCATTACTGTTCTGATTAATGAAAATCCATGGAGCAGAATTTCCTCAATTCTCACAGTTCTCTGTATAAATCCCTTCTTTCTGTTCAAGTTCACATCGCACGGTGGCAGCCTTGTTTCTCGTATTTTCTCCGTATTTTCCCAGCAGGGATCCTCATTGTTACAGAATGCGTATCGGTTTTCCGGAGCGGCGAGCTGATACAGAAGTGTCCTGGAGGAACTGAGTAGGAGACATAGCGTGGGCCTTTGTTTCCTTATTTGTAAAACCAAATTGATCTCCAGAGTCCCTTCTACCTCTAACTTAGCGATTCCAAAGCTGACCGGAGACTGAGCTTCAATCCAGGTTGTGAGGAGAGGAAGGTGGCACAGAGCCGGGCAGGAACAAGCCCAAGGAGCCTGCGCCACACGGGGGAAGTAGTGAGGGAAGGCAGGAGGTGGCGGTGTGCCCTGCATTTTCCAGAAGGAAAAGCAACAAGCTCAGCAATCCTCTTTGAACGTCTGACAGTCTCCAGGACAAAAGGAATTCATGAAGATTCTGATGGAAGTTATACATGAGCTAGAACACACTAGTTATAAGTGTTTAATTTCCATAAGCCAGAAGAAGTCCTAAAATCAATCCTAATATATAAAATTACTATCTCAGAGGAAAGTTAGAAAGAATTGATTCCTAACGGAAGTAATTCTAGGGGTGCCTGGGTGGTTCATTCGGTTAATCGTCGGACTTCAGCTCAGGTCATGATCTGAAGGTTCATGGGTTTGAGCCTCGAGTCCAGCTCTGGGCTGACAGCTCAGAGCCTGAAGCCTGTCTTTAGATTCTGTGTCTTCCTCTCTCTCTGGCCCTCCCCTGTTCTCTCTCTCTCTCTCTCTCTCTCTCTCTCTCTCTCTCTCAAAAATAAATAAAACATTAAAAAAACAGAAGTAACTCTAGAGGGGAAATGCAAAACCACCCCAAGCCAATCAAGGCTTAGTTTCAGGAGGTGGAAGGTAGAATAATCAATACCTGATCAATAATATTCTTGTAACTCGTCTGAAGAAAAACCAAGGCAATAGAAAGATAGCAATCTGCATGCTGTCTTAAAAGGGGGAAATGGAAGAAGAATTTAAGATGTTTCTGCAGCATTGTTCAGGAGAGAAAGTCTCGATCACCTTGCGTATATATTTGGTCCATCTGAAGCACATATACTTTTAAGTCAGACATTTACCAGCCTAGTTGGAGAATGCTTGCCACTGAAAGTGTCAAGTATTCTTCCTTGAACAAATGTTCCCGATCACTAGGTTCTGTTACAGAGAAACTGACTTTCAGTATATTTCATGTTCGCTGCTATATAATATTCCCTTGTATAAAGACACCACATATGTCCCTTCTATTTTTTTAAATGTTTATTTATTTTTGAGTGTGCGAGACAGAAACACAGAGTGCGAGCAGGGGAGGGACAGAGAGAGGGAGACACAGAATCAGAAACAGGCTCTAGGCTCTGAGCTGTCAGCACAGAGCCCGATGTGCAGCTCGAACTCAAGAACCGTGAGACCATGACCTGAGCCAACGTCAGACGCTTCACTGACTGAGCCGCTCAGGCGCTCTTGTCCTTTCTATTGTTTTTTTTTTTTTAAGAAAACTTTGATTTGTTACAACTTTAGCTATTAGCAGTGTGGCTTTAAATATTTTTGTGTATGTGCCTCAAAGCAAGAGTTACTCTATAAATGCTGACAAGATGAAACTGTACATTTTTCTCTATGTTTGACTCATGTTTTTATTCATATGGTCATGTTTCTCTTGTCAAATGCTCTTCATGACTTTTGCTCATTTTTCGACTGGGTGGTCTGACTTTTTCTTACTGGTTTACAGAAGTTCTCTACTTTTCTGTGCTTTTCCATGCAGTAAGGACGGTCATTTTAATTTTTTATAAAAATTTTCAAAGTTTATTTATTTATTTTGAGAGAGAGAGCAAGAGAGCACATGAGTGGGGGAGGGACAGAGAGAGGGGGAGAGAGACAGAGACAGAGACAGAGAGAGACTCTCAAGTAGGCTCCATACTGTCAGTGCAGAGTCCAACGTACAGCTTGAGCCAAAACCAAGGGTTGGACGCTTAACCAACTATGCCACACAGGTGCTCCTGGACATTCATTTTAATGTTCTAAACTTGAACTGCTTTATGTTTATGTCTCTTGTTTAAAAAATTTTCTCAAACCCGAGATCATAAATCCAATATAACCATTTCATCTGCTTCCAAGTTTCCTTTTTAAATTTTTGAAACATAACCCTTCACATATAAGTCCTTAATCGGGCGGGAATTGATATTCCTGTGTGGTATGAAGTAGGGGTCCTATTTTATAACCCATCTTCCTAGCACTGATAAGTGATTAGTCCATTTTTTCCCCACTGAAATTGCAACCTGACCTCTGATATATATCAAGCTTCCTTATACGAGTCTGACTTTGGCTCTTTATTCTGTTTCACAAGTCAGCTGATCCAATCCTACACCAATAGTCCATCATTTAACTATATAGCTTTTAATAAATTCTGCTTGTTCTTCAGAACTGTTTGTCAAAGTTCCTCTGAAAAAACTTGTGAAGATTTAAATTGGAATATTAGGCCAATTATAGGCCAATTTAGGAGAAAATTACTTCTTTTAGATATTGAGTTTTCCTCCTATGAAAATGATATATCTCTGCATTTATGTAAGTGTTCTTCAATTTAACTGAATAACATAATTTTTATATGAAGGTCTTGCATAACTTATTATAAGCATTCTTAGATGCTTCATATTGTGGATTTTATAAATATTATATTTTCTATCGCATTCTTTCGATCTTTGTTGCTGGACGAAGTGCATATGGTTGACTGTCAGTTTTCATTCCTACTCTTTTCTAGCATCACTGTTGTGTTGTCGCCGTCCCTTCCAGCAGAGTCTGGAAAGCTAAAATCTACATTTTGCAGAATCTTCTGAAGCTAGTTTTGTCTTTGCGAATTAGTTTCCACCAATCATATACGTTTACGGAAACTGGGAAGATGAAAGTTAAGCAGAGGTCATCCTCCCGTCACTTCATCAGTTGTGGGCTAGTGAGCAGGTCGTTGAGATGTGCAGTTTGTCTGCGGCAGTGTTCTAGAATCCAGTCACATTTCACAGGCATTGAGTCCAGAGGCGGTTAGGAAGCGGCTTTCTGGCTTCACATTCCTGCGTTGCAGCCCTGGCAGCATGCTACTGACTGCAGTGGCCTGATTCTCCAACTTGTTTATTGTGGTCTTTGGAGGATCATTCTGTGTTGTTCTCAGAGTCATATCTGGAAGCCTAAAACTACCAATGATTTCATATTCCTCTAATTTCCTCTATTAAATTTCTTTCTGTTTAAAGTACTTAGAGTGGTGGGGCGCCTCGCCTGGGTGGCTCAGTCGGTTAAGCGTCCAACTTCGGCTCAGGTCATGATCTCACGGTTCGTGGGTTCAAGGCCCACATCGGGTTCTGTGCTGACAGCTCAGAGCCTGGAGCCTGTTTCAGATTCCGTGTCTCCCTCTCTCTGCCTCCTCCTTTTTTCGCACTCTTCTCACTCTATCTCAAAAAATAAACAAACATTAAAAAAATTAAAAAATAAATAAAGTACTCAGAGTGGCTTTTGTTCCCAGTTGTTAGCTGATTTATCGAAATGCAACTTTTATATTTTATTTTTTTATTTCACAACCTTGCTAAACTCCTTTTCTTATTCTAATAACTAATAAATTCTTTTGAGTTTTCTTTTCATAGAATTATTTCATCTACCAGACAGAACCATTATGTTCTTAAAAATCCTTATATCTTTGGGGCACCTGGGTGGCTCAGTGGGTTAAGGGTCTGACTCTTCTTTTCGGGTCAGGTCACGGTCTCTTGGTTTGTGAGTTCTGGTCCCACATCAGGCTCTCTGCTGGCAGCACAGAGCCCAATTCGGATCCTCTCCAGGATCCATTTGGGATACCATCACCCCGCTACCGTGCACACACACACTTTCTCTTGAAAACAAACATTTAAAAAAAAAAAAAAAAAGAGGGAAAAAACCAAAAATCTTTGTATCTTTGATCTATTTTTCTTGCCATCCCCACCTGGCTAGGACTCCAGGAAGAGAGATGGTTGAAACAAAGTAAAAGTCTAACGGCAATTGTCCTTGTCTGAGTCCCATTCTCAAGGTGGAAAATGTTTGGTGTTTCACCATGAGGTATGATATCTGTAGTAAAGGTATCGTTGTTATTTGTACATTCTTTTTATCAGTTAGGGAAATTTGGTTTTATTCCTGACTTTATAAAAGTTATATTTTAAATAATAAACGTATATAGAAGTGCATCAAATGCTTTTTTTGGTATCTATTGAAATATCTGATTTTCTACTTTTTTAAAAAAGTTTATTTATTTTGAGAAAGAGAGAGAGAGAGAAGGAGAAAAAGAGCGAGCAGGGGAGGGGCAGAGAGAGAGAATCCAAAGCAAGTTCTACATTGTCAGCACAGAGACTGGCTTGGGGTCCGAGCCCACAAACCGTGAGATCATGACCTGAGTTGAAATCAAGAGTCAGACACTTAACTGACTGAGCCACCCAGGTGCCCCATGTCACATGCTGTTCCGACTGAGCCAGCCAGGGGCCCCCATTTGCTTATTTTTTAATCCACCAGAACAATCTCTGTTTTTAAGCTGGTGAACTCAATATATTTACACACACAATATAGTTGAAGTGCTTGTAATCTATTATTATGTTTTGGGGGGGTTGTATGTGAGTTTCATTTACATGGATTTTATTTAGTAGAAATTTACAACTTATTTCCACTATCTTACTTTATGCCATCTTTTTGTTCCACTTTTTCTATGTTTTTTATCCTCTCTTGTCCGTATGTTGTTTAGTTGTTTATTTGTTTTATTATTTAATTTTTGCCTTCTACCACATGGAAGTTTACACACTCTATTTTTTATTCTCTTTCTAATAGCAGTAGTCTTTTAGCAATCTTATATAACAACTCAAAAAGATCTAAAACCCATCATATGGTAACTTCTTTCAAACAATACAAACCTAAGGATACTTTTCCTGCATCAGTCTCCAGCCTGCTCCCCCAAGCTAAGGAGTTGGTTAAGTGTCCAGGATAAAATTTCCACAGTAAAAATTAGTTAATTTTCGTACCACTAGGGGGCGAGACACATTTTTCAAAATGATTTGTTTTCTACATTTCAAAATAACGTTACAGTAGAACCTTGATTTGTGAGTCTAATGCACTGTGGAAACATGTTTATAATCCAAAGTGCTTGTATATCAAAGCAAATTTCCCGATAAGAAATAATGGAACCTTAGATGATTTGCTTCACAACCCCAAAATCTTCAGATAAAAATGATTACAATACTGTAATATAATACAAAATAATAAGGAAAATACAAAATATAAAGAAAAATAAACAAACCAGCCCGCACGTACTTTTGAAAACCTTCGAGGCTGGTTTGAGGGAGATGAGGGTGATTGTGCAGGACAGTTTTCCCACTTTCAATATCACTAATGGAATCCCTGCTGTCTCGTGGTTCAGTGGAATCTTATTCTTTTCGTGCAACTTTAACAAGGAACCTGTCCAACGACACATGGCTTTTGTCTCCTTTTAGGGATTTTGTGGAAATGTGACATTGCATTGTCATTAAACAGATTCATCGCTTGCACTGCTATACTCTTATTTGGATAGTGCTTTTCTACAACATTTTGCACTGTTTCCCACATTTTATACATCTCCGTAATCTCGTTTGAAGTGAGGGATTCCTCCACCTTTATCTCCTCCTCCTCTGCAGATGAGATGCAGACATAGACTTCTTATAAAATCTTCCAATTTCAGCCACTTGCATACCTCGTTTGTCCTTCTCGGTGATTTCCTTCTATTCCACCGTAATTATCTCCTTCTTTGTACCATCTTTCCTTTCATCCTTTTTCTGCATGGGGGCCATTGTGTACACTCTCACAGATGTTGACTACAGCACAGTATTAATAAACTCTTCTCATATACTGCATTGGACGTAACTGGCAATATAAGGCAGCAGAGGAAAGGGTCTACATCTGCAGGCAGCCTGACCTAGAATGAAGCAAAGCATTCCTAGACTTACTCTCGTATGGAAAAGCAAAGGACTGTCCATTGGTGCTTTGGAGTGACAAAAAATACTCTAGTGCCAATTGTGGCACCTTCCAATGATCTGAAACCTACTGATTTCTGCCAAACACTGTGGCCTGAGACCTAGCATCTGAGCATTGAAGATGATCACCCACAATCCTGCAGTGAGAGAGAGAGAGAGAGAGAGAAGAACCATTGGCTCAGTTGTGATCATGTGATATTCAGCATCCCGTACTACTCATATCATAAGACATTGCTTGTTTATCAAGTTAATGTGTATTAGAAATGTTTGCTTGTCTTGCGGAGCACTCACAGAACCAGTTACTTGCAGTCCAAGGTTTTCCTGTATATTTATGTTTGCAAATTGAATTATTTATCAAACGACCAAAATTTTGGTTCAAGAAGGTTGCCTAAAGATACATATACCTCTAGCCTTTTAAGACTCAATTAAATTAACAGAAGAAATATAAACACAAAAATTAAATCATAGCACAAGACACGAGTCTGAGGTGCTTGAGAATAACAGAACAGTGGAGAGTTTCTGAATCATATAAAGCAGGAGTCACACTAGAGCATTAAACTGGAGATGGGGGTGGGAGGGCAGGGAGGGGACCCCAGGAGACTCCATTTTGTGTGTGTACATTTGTGTTGTCTGAATTTCTACAAAGAAAATGTATTCATGTACTATTTGTATTAAAAAAAGGTTATTACATAGTCATTTATAAACAAACAATATAGGTAGAGACTTGATGATTAAAACCTAACAGAGCTGAGGATCTTTGAAACTCATACATTTGACAAATGTCATAAAAACTCCTTCAAACGGGGGCTAAAATCGGAGACAGTAGAGGTCTTTAATCCATGTGGAATGCATTTTTTGTTATGAAATAAAGGTGTGACTGTATATATATTTTTTCCAGTGGATAGTCAAGTGGCTCAATACCATTTACTAATTGATTACCCTTTTCCAACTGAGGTGAAATGCACTTTATCATTTAATAGATTCCTATAAATATGTGGATCTGTTTTCTATTCTTTTCCACTCATATTTTGTCCATCCCTACCTCAATTCTATACTATATTATTGTTGCTTTTAAAAATTGTTTTAATGTTTATTTATTTTTGAGAGAGACAGAGACAGAGTGGGAGTGGGAGAGGGGCAGAGAGAGAGAGGAAGACACAGAAGCTGAAGCAGGCTGTAGGCTCTGAGCTGTCAGCACAGAATCCAACGTGGGGCTTGAACTCATGAACCATTAGATCATGACCTGATCTAAAGTTGGACGCTTAACCAACTGAGCCACCCAGGCGCCCCAATTATGATTGCTTTTTAATGTTTTTAGATCTGGCAGTTTAATACATAGTTTTTCTTTTGCAAAACTATGTCATGCTCCTGCATTTTGTTTTTCAGATGAAATTTAGAATTTGATTAATTTTATTAAAAACTATCATTAGCTATTGAGATAACATTGAATTTATAGATACATTTGAGGAGGATTGACTTCTTTATGCCATTGAGCCTTTCCACCCACAGTTTTACACTTGCTTCTCTTTTTCTCTGTTTTCTGTCTCTGCTTCTCTTCCTATGTCAGCTTTGTTACCTGCTAGTGAACATTATCCTCTTCCCTACAGAAAAGGATGTATCAGTTCACACCTTCACAATTTTACTACCAGAAAAGACGATTGTTCTTTTTCCCAGCTGTGCCTCAATAAATCCTGGAGTAGGACACTCTTTGGCCTGGCTTCGTCACTCACCCTCTTCCTTACCAATCACAGGAGCCAGGAAAGGGGTCGTGAGTCCAATCAGGACACAGTAATTTGAGCAAGGACAATGTCATATAAAGAATTTTTAACTATTGCAGAAAATTGGAGTGTTAAGGGCCAGCAAGAAACAAAGAAAACACAAAAGGATATAGAAAGCTCACATTTAAGGAGCAAGCACTATTCCAGGGGCTGGGATGTAGGATCAAGGAACAGACTTGCACATGCTGCCCTCCCCCACAGTACAGCTGAGCTCCAGGCCTTATTGGAAAGGGCATGGCCATGGCTCACTGAAATTTGGTAGGATGCTTTCCAGAAAGAATTCACAGGAAATCCACCTTCTAGCTGCTGGGGAAAGTAGTTCCCAGGAGTTGTCTCATGGGAGAGGCTCTCCTACAAAACCTCATGATGGGAGGCAGGTTCAGGGGAGCCCCTGGCAGGAATGGAAGCTGCCTGTGCTGTAGGAGGCAGACACTGGAGAGGCTGGGACACTGTAGGGGCCACATGCAATACAGGAATCTGCCTGACGGCTGAGCTTC
>NC_043706.1:115843205-116031537 GCF_006229205.1 Suricata suricatta
TTTTTTTTTTTTTCAGATCTGTAGTTTCTCTTAACATAAAGCAACTATCCCTTATGCAATTGGGAATGTACTGAATCCCTACCCAATGCTAGGGGAAAACTCAAAGTCACATCCAGCCCAAATTCAGGATCTTTGAGTGTAGTCAATCTTGATAAGGTCCAGATCTAGCTAAATGATAATGAATCGTTCCCCAATGCATAAATACATAATAGAGGGGATGGAGAACAGGACAACAAAAACTGATAAGGACAAAAGGAACCATGCACTGTGCCATGGTTCAGCATATGCTGCATAATGTAGAATAAGTGTAAGGACTTCTCTTCTCCAGGAGAAAATTGAGGTCTTTTGTCAGCCATTCAAAGTGCCAAGACTCCCCCTTTGAGGAGTAGTGAGAAGGAATTTCCTGGGACTCCTCTGGCAACTGAATACATCTTTCTGCAGATACCAAGACTAGGATGTTGTCTTTGAGACAACACTGCAGTAGAGGCCTTTTGCAAGGCTACAGGCTTTCTGGCAGTCCCTTAAAATTTACTTGGCTGTCAGTCAATGTCATTTGGGGGAAATCCATTAGCTTGTTATCAGAAATCTCATTGAGGCAGTAAGCTTTAAATAGGGACTTTGCCCTTCTTGTTTCTATCTCTTGGAAACTGGCCCGGCAACTCTGTCCATTACCCCAGATCTTAGTTCACTGTCTTTGCCACAGACTTTATCTGAGGGCAGGGAGAGAAACAAGCTCGGATTGTAAAGCCAAGTTACAGCTTCAGATTCTGTTCCCTAAGTTGTGCACCACTTAACTGGCACAATGAGAGAAATTACCTTTCAATACCTTTCAGTTGGTAAGGGGGCACAGCAGAAGATATTTGAGAAGAGCCAGGAGGAATGAGACATCCCTGACTCCATCATCCTGCTGGGTCTCTGCATTCCTGTTTAGTGTATTAACCTTGCGGTGGGGGCAGAAATCTAATTGTTTCAATTGGCAGAGTAGATATTATCTGATCATTATCAATGTAAGATAACTAAACCACTGGCAGAAAGGACTCTTCTTACCAGCTACTTAGGTACCACTCTACTATTGCCCGTCTCTTTCCAAAAGGCTCTACTGAACCATCTGTCTCTCTCAGAGCACTAGAGGAGCAAGGAGCCAATATATTCCAATAGCTTGATTAGAAAAAAAACAAGTTTTCATAAAGCTAGAAGCCTTGATGGGCATAGGTATCTGTTGTGAAAGATCACTTTTTGCTTGTTTGTTTTTAGTTACCAGCCCAACAGAGACACATGCTTTCATAAATATAAAACTGCATGCTTGGAGGCCATGTTAATGTCAAATTACGAAAAGTTTCAAAATGCTCCTCTCAATTTCTATACCTATTTCGTTGCTGATCAATACAGTTTGCAGACTAGCATTGGTCCATATATCACAGTTTAAGGAGCACTGATCTAACAGATAAATCTCACTAGGTTCCCAGCCCAGGAGGTATCAATTTCTGTATTAATGGAGAGTCATGGTTCAGAACATATACTGTATATTCTAACCTTATCTACCACCTGAATAATGAATAATATTATAATCTTACCCAGCACCTAAATAATGGAGCACATTCTAAGATTAATGAAGCCCACCATCTTTATCTCATTGCTTTACTTCTTCGAAGTGAATTCCTTGGTCAGAGGAAGGATGTATGGGCTAATGTAATAGGTCTATGGAGAATGGGGCTTGCGTACAGCAATACCACATTCATTTCCAGAATGAGGAACTGTTGCAGTGAAGCAAATTGTTGACTAATCTATAACAAAAGGGAGTCCGGAGTAATTGACATGCTTCATACCAGGTGTCTTGCTGGTCTGCTGAAAGTTGCCTCATGAAGACCTTAAAATTGGTCACCATTGCTGTGAAATTGACTTTTCAGCAGTGGCACTAATCAGTGGGTTACTGCCTTTCTCTTGCCATTTCCTTGGTAAAGCAGACCATGTCACACTATAGCTTAAAACCCATCACTTCCTCTAGCACTTCGAAGAAAATCCAAACTCCCTTCTAGGTCTACAAGGCACTGAAAGTTTAAGGCCTGACTTTTCTCCAATTTCATCTCATGTTGCTCTTGCCCTTGATTTGACCAGGAATGTTCCATCCATGCTAATGTTCCAGCATAGCAAATTATTACCCTATCTTGTTCCCTCTGTCAAGAACACTCTATGAACATCCTTTCCACTCCCATAGCTTCCAGTTAACAGCTGAAATGTTACCTCCTAAAAGTCATCTCCCCAGTAGGACACAGACATGACCTTCCAGTCAAGCCTCGTTTATTTTCTTCACTTATACCTAACATAAGCGATGATTATTTAATGAAATTCGAAAATTAGTACAAAAATCGAAACAAAATGGAAATTCCATAAATCTACAGTTTCTAAATGCTCAGATATTTTTTGAATACCAGAGTAGGAAGCAAAAAAGATCAAGGGCTGTCTTTAGAGACCCAATAGATGATTAAAAAAAAAAAACCCAAATGGTTGCATACTCCCCAATCCCCTGAAGTCAGCCCTCGCCTTCATTCTCAAACAGTATGGTGGCATTATAATTTTCCTCTACAATTCACACCAATCAGAGGCCAGGTACCCATGACCCCGCCTTGTGGCCTCTTATTAAATCAGAGCTGCCCGTCAGCCCCTTCAGTGTCCAGAGGCTTCTGGCTGCAGCTGAGCTCGGGAACAGAGGCCCGTGCCTGCCTGAAGAGTGGGACTCCGGGGGCGCCGCGGGGTTCTGAGCCGCCTGGCTCAACCCCAGGCCGTTATTCCAGTCTCGCTCCCGCCAGCAGCGCCTCTCTGCCCTCCCCCACCCCCTCCCCGAGCTCATCCGGCCCCAGCGCAGCCGTTCAAACTGGCGAGTGTGCGCCTCTCGGGTCCCCGGATTCCAGGGCTTCTTGAGCGCAGAGCCGTGTAAGAGTCTCAGACCCCAGGCGCCCAGCTTTCGAGTGATCGCCGTCCGACGCCCGTTGTTGGCCCGAGCCATCGCTTCTCTGCTGGGCGTCGCAGCCCTAGCCTGCGGCCCCCGGTCCATCCTTCCAGGATCTGGCTGCGCCGCGTAAAAGCCCCGAAATGCCCGGGCTCCCAGGCGGAGTTCTGACCGCAAACCCAAATTGAGTAAGGAATAGGGGAGGGAGAGATGACAGAAGTGTGCCCTAAGCTCCCCCCGCTCCCTCTCCCTACCAACCCATCCATCCATCCACCCACCCATCGATCTGTCCATCTATTCTTCCGCTATCATCTCCTGTCGCTGTAATTTAGAACTAGAATTAGAATTCCTTAATGAGAGGTTTATCAGGATGTCGTAAATTAACGCGTTTAACTGACAGAGAAAATAGGACTTTTTCAGACAGAAAATGTCTCAGAAAATAAATTTACTTGAGCACTAGTTTTGTTAATTACGTTAAACGATGGACCTTTAAGTTGATCGAGCTAACGAGAGAGTTCGAAGGTTTTGACAAAAAATTAAAGTCCATTTATACTTTACTGTATGCCAGGAATTACGTACTCGTGTTTAGGGATCAGCTAAAAAGGTACAAAGGTCACGCGGTTTTTTTCAAAATCTTTTTAGGCGGTCCTCCAGCAAAAGAAGTCTAGCCCAATGGCAATCCCTGCCCCCAACACCCGGACGCCGCCCAGCCCGGGAGCGGGAGGGGCCTACCTCGGGACCAGGAAAAAGGAAGCGAAAGTGGGGAAAGGGGCGGGGGAAAGTGACGGGAGCAGTGAGAGCCGGAAGTAAGTGGCTAGCGAGGAGTCCAGGGGCGCCCTGTCCGGCGGCGCTCTAGCCCCCGCGCACTGTCTCTATGTTCCTCCTGCGTCTGGTCTATTTATTGTCGCGGGGAAGAAGCGGCCGCCCAGTACCCGGAACAACAAAGCACGAAAGACGGAGCCCGAGCCTCGGGGGCTCCTAGCAACGGGTCGGGGTGGGAGTTCCATGGAGACTGGGGAGCGCGCCCGCCTCATCATCATCCTTGTCCTCCAGCTTATCCTTCGCGTCCGACGTAACCGGCAGCAGCGCTGCTGCCGCGTTCTCTGCCGCCGCCCCCTCTTCCCACGGTAATCCCGTAGGCGACCCTGGGCGGGGGGAGCGCGGGCGCCCGGGCGGCCTGAGCGCCCGGTGCCGAGCATCTGGGCGCCGGGGCTGGCGTGTGCGAGCCGGGCCGTACGGCTGGTGGGGTGTGCGGGGGCGGACGACCGGAGGAGAGGAACTAAGGTGGGAGGAATTGGTCCGGGGGGCGAGGGAGGGTCTACTTCTTAGGCGGACGGGGTGCTATTTGGGGAGCTCATCAGGGATAACGGCGTGGGGGCGGGGCGTCCCTGCCTGTGAGCGTTATCGAGCGGGGTGTAGCCTAAGAAAAAGAGGTGTTTTATTTTCCCTGTTGGCCACCCCTGGGAAAGACAGAAGGGAGATTCCCCGTCTGTTTCTGTGAAGCCCTCGCACAGGAGAAGCCGAATCGTGCAAAGATGCTAGGGGTCCATTGCTTCCCAGAAAACTTCCAGCGGCCTCTGCCGCGGCGGGAAGGCTACCGGATAGCACCTTCCCTGTTTACTGGTGCGGGCAATGCCCACAGCCCCGCTTTATCATTATTATTATTATTATTATCCAAATTAGGTTTGATGAAGAAGGGTCCTGAACTGAGGAAGATAAAATGAATTGTGGGTAAAGCTAAGCGAGGATGAAAATTGGGATAAGCGCTTAATGATAGCCATCAAGAGCCCTAAAAGTAAATTTAATTGGGAACGATGGCTTTTAAGACCCCTTCGGCCGAGATGTGCATCTGCGGGCTCTGTCAGCGTGCTCAATGCAATAAGACTCGGACTGCAGCCAGTCCACATCTGTGAGCTCCCTGGCTGCGTCTGTCACCTGCAGTTGCAAAGCGACACTGGCAGTTCACCAGCGTGGGCTTGTGTATGTAGGGTTAAGAGAGTGTCTTAAAATTGGCTCCAGGTAAAAAAAAAAAAAAAAAAAAAAAGAGAGAGAGAGAGAGAGTGAGAAACAAGCTTGGTATGATTTTTGTGTGACGAACCAATTACAGAATCCCTGAGAAAATTGAAGAGAAATATAAGAAGGAAAAAAAATTTAGCTGTTGGAGCATAAATCTGCTGTCTCTTAAAGTTTGAGAAAATGGCAGTCCATTCAAATGGAGAAAGGACTTTTATTACTATCCGGCTTAAACATTTATTCGCAGTTTGATACGTCCAGTTAAATATTTAGCAGCTTATATGATCTCCCTGTGCTTTACGTCACTATTTAGTGGTTTTATACTTTCCCAAATCATTCCAGGTCAGTAAATGAGGTTTCCCTATCGTGTACTGAAATGGCCATATATACCTTATAGAGAATATCATGTTTGTGTCCAATGAGAATAAAGCTCTTTATATGAAGTTGAGGATTAACAATGAAAATAAAACTGGTGAATCACAGAAGCAATTTTGTCAACCATAGCTTCTGTTTGTCTCCTTTTTTCTTTCTTTTTTTTTTTTTTTTTTTTTGGCTAAACTGGCTTGTTTAAAATAAATTTTTTTTAATGTTTATTTTTGAGAGAGAGAAAGAGCATTAGTGGGGGAAGGGCAGAAAGAGAAGAAGACACAGAATCTGAAGTAGGCTCCAGGATCTGAGCTCCTGAGCTGTCAGCACAGAGCTTGGTGTGGGGCCTGAACCCACAAACCATGAGATCATGACCTGAGTTGAAGTTGGATACTTAACAGACAGAGACACACAGGTGCCCCTAAGCTGGCTTGTTTTAAACAAAATGTATCATCCTTATCCTCAGCCCCCTCTTTTCATACTCTTTGCCTTCATGATCAGAAACTGTAAGGGTCTGCTAATAAGTGGTCTTCATTGGTTGACTGTTGCCAGAGTAGAGTTTTTAAACTCAGGCATTTTCATGGAATTGAGGTTCAGTATCCCTTGTTAAAGATATTTCATGGATGTGCAAAGAGGTGGGCAGTTAACCTTTAATGGAAAGTATGAACATTGGGAAACTTAAAATTCCATTTTAAGATGCTAAGAAGGAAAACATGATACTGTCACCTTTAGGTTAATCAATCGAGGATTGTTTAATATATTCATAAAGCTGTTCTTCTCTGAAGGGTACCCTGCGGGGGTGGGTGACCATACTTGAAGTTGTTGGATGTTGAGTCCCAAGATTTCCATAGTGCACATGAGACTTTGTGAATTTGGGGGTCAAGCCCTAGCTTCCAGCGTTCAGTAACAATCCAATTTCTGTATTCCTGTTCTCTATGACGTTCCCAGTGTTTGGTGGTGTTTTAGTTCCTATCCTTATTTAATCATGTAACAATCTAAATGATTTTTTTGCCCTGTTTGTGTTGTTTATTTTTACTGAGTTTTCAGTGTATGTCCTTGGCCTATATATCCTTTTCATTAACACTACTTCATTGTATTTACCTTCTGTATCTCTCCCCTTTATTTGTAGACTCGTCGTGGTCATGTCAGATGTTCTGTAGTCATTCTGTTTGTGCAGTACAACAGGTTAAGAGCCTGGTGCTGGGATTGTATTGAAATAAGGCATGTAAAAAATATTGTCACTTTTCAGAATTAGAAGGTGTTTTACAAGTTCAAGTGGTACTACAATAATTGTAGACACAGTCACTTTTTTAAAGGTTGAAAGTATTATAGAGCTTACTGTGTGTTTATAATTGAGCCTCAGATTTTCATAATTTTTAATTCTAAAAAACTTGATGTCAGTCTTTTCTGATCACTTTGCATCTGAGTATATAACTGAAATTACATTTTGCCAAGTTTGAGGGAACAACTTAAGTGATTCCCACAAATTTTTCTTAATGTGGAAAATTTTGATATCAAAACCTTTGTGGATATATGGTATACTCCCCTCTTTATCAGTGGTTTTGCTTCCTGTGGGTTCAGTTACCCCCGGTCACCAGGGGCTGGAAACCGAGGATCCTCCTTCTGAGGTACGATCAGAATGTCAGTAGTAGCTTAATATTAAGGTCTTAGTGCCTACCTCATTCACCTCATTTCATCTCAACATATATGTATTTTATCATCTCACATCACAAAAAGAAGGGTGAGTATAGTACGAAAAGATATTTTGAGAAAGAGCACAGCATGTAACTTTTCTTTTAGTATATTGTTATACTTGTTCTGTTTTATTACTGTTGTTCATCTCTTACTGTGTCTTATTTATAAATTAAGCTTTATCATAGGTATGTATGCACAGAGAAAGACATAGTATATATAGGGTTTGGTATTACCTGCAGCTTCAGGCATCCCCTAGGAGCCTTGGAACATACACTCCATCGATGAGGGGAGCTACTATATACATGTATAGAGTGTGCAGAATTTGCTCTGAAGTAGAACAAATACATACGAAGTAGGCGACTGAATATTTTTGGAGAATGTGATTTCTTATCATGGATGTGGCACATCATTTAAAATAAATATTGTATAATCTAGTTAAATGGGTATCAGCATTGTTTTTAGGCAAAGGAAGCCTGTAATAATCTGCTGATTGATTTCCTTCTGTTGCATCATTGACCACATGATGAGCTTATTGTTGCTTTGAAAAATAAAATTTTAAATGATTCTAGAAGAATTTATAGTAGAGTGTTTCCCTGGCGTCTTTAACGGAAGACCTGTAGTGCTTTGAAAATTTAGCTGTGTTGTGACCTTTGGATTAAAAAGTATGGATTTTCTGAAATGTACACTCAAATTGGTTAGACCTTTGGTACGCCTAATGCCACATCAAGTATATAAAGCTGAATGAAAGGTGTTTCTCTTCAGGTGCTTTTTGTGCACTTGCAGACCTCCATGAGTACCAAAACCTGACACACACATTTGTATTTTAAATCCTTTGTTGCATCTTGCCTGGTGCTGTTGGTGTGCAGATTTCATCATGCCTGATAAATTAGGAGTTCCTGGAGGATCAGGACTACGAGTTGCCGTCCTAGTGTATGTTAATGTCATGCAGGTGTGTGTACACATTTTGAAGATTAACATGTTAATAAAAGGGCATATTTATTTTCTTTGACTTCAGAGAGTAATATGGTAGATGAGGGGAACCTTTAGTTATCTAATTAGTAATCTAATTCTTTTTTTTTTTTAATGCTTTTTATTTTTGAGAGACAGAGAGAGACAGTGCGAGCAGGGGAGGGACAGAGAGAGAGGGAGACACAGAATCCGAAACAGGCTCCAGGCTCTGAGCTAGCTGTCAGCACAGAGCCCGATGCGGGGCTCGAACCCACGAACCGTGAGATCCGACCTGAGCCGAAGCCGGACGCTTAACCGACTGAGCCACCCAGGCGCCCCAATAATCTAATTCTTGATGCCTACAATTTCAGTTTTTTAATACTAGATGCAGATTATAAGCAGCAAAAATTCTCTAACATGATTGGGGCTTTTTATTTTTTTTTAAAACCAATTCAAACAATAAAAATAATGATTTACTGCCTTGAGTAGCTCCAGCATTTGCTCCCATGAAGACCATATTGGGAAATTTCGAAAGGGTGAAAGTATATGCATATTTGAGTTCTTTCCAGGCCATGTATACAAATTTGACTTTCGTGATACAACCTTTTGTTAAGAAGAAAGATAGGGAGTGTGTGTGTTTGTGTAGTTGTGGAGAAGCCAAGATTCCAGAAATATGTCATTAGTGAAAAAGAATCCGTTTGTATCAGAAATTATATTCATCTGGTCTTGTGACTGGTGATAAAATTTAAAATGTGGCTTCAATGGTTTGTTTTGTATGGGAGACCTACTGCTAGGGAATCCCGTTACATGTAGAGCACACTAACTAAAGCGAATTCTGGGATGGGTAAGATGGGCCTTCATGCAGGAATCAGTAATGAAACTGTTTAAAATTTCACCAAAAAATTGTAGCACAAAAACTTGGCTGGCCACTGCAAGCATGCAGTACTCATTCATCAAGCAAGAGTGCTGAAAATCACATTGTGTGTTGAAGACACTTCTCTTAGGACATGTGTGGATGATGACTCTCAGTGTTTTAATTGTATTTACCACCATAGAGATCTGCTTATAGACATTGGTCCATGGTATGCTTTTGGTTGGTTTTTTTTTAATGTTTATTTTTGAGTGAGCGAGAGCGAGCAAGCGAGCACGACCAGGGAAGGGGCAGAGAAAGAGAGGGAGACATTGAATCCGAAGTAGGCTTTGAGCTGTCAGCACCGAGCCTGATGCGGGGCTTGAACCTACAGACTGTGAGATCGTGACTGGAGCTGAAGTTGGATGCTTAACCGACTGAGCCACCCAGGCGCCCCAGTTTTTGGTTTTTAACTCGATGAGAACTCATAAAATTTTAAAAGAAGTAGAAATTTGTATATAAAGAATCAGGTGCTAACCTTCTTTTGTTGATAAATTACATGTATTTTCATTGTGAGGCAGAACTGATATTGACTAAAATCAGTTCTGTTTTCTTAAGATTAGTGTTAATATAGCACTTAAGAGTATTGGAATCAGGATACAGGGTGTCTGTGTTCAGCACAGTGACCATGCAGCTTTTTGATGATAATGGCCTTAGCAAGTTATTTCACCGCCTTGATTCCCCAGTTTTTTCAACTGCAGTATGGGGTTAATACTAGGACTACCCTTTAGGGTTGCTGTGAGAATTAAGTGAAAAGCATTTGGAACAACGCTCAGCATAGTTAGGTGAAAAAATACTAGCTGGTGCTGAGAGCGGTGGTACTAGGCAGCACGTTAAAGGTGAACCAGCTGTATATACTTTTTATCTTTCGGATGGAGGCTTTCTGTTAAAGCACTGAAATTCTTGATGTGTGTGTGAATCCTGACTGTTAAACTCATCCCTGCTGTTAGGTTCTGGGGGGAGGGCAGCACTTTTGTTTTAGTTTTGAATTATCACACAGGCGTCTGGTTATCACTTAATGGCAGATGGAGTAAGTAAAAAGAGACATCTCCGTTTCTTGGGAAAGGAAGGCCAACAAAGCCTGATCTGGCACCAAGTTGCAGCTATTGAAATGCTATTACCCTGTGGACTTGACCGCTTGTTTTGCTGTGTGGTGCTTCTGAATAAAAGCAATAGACCCTGATAGTTTTGTTAGCAGAATTCCTCATTCTGTAGAGGATACTATTTTTGCTTGTATAACCTTAAATGGTGATAAATTTGAAACTTGTTGGTGTCTTTGTCAGGCCATTGAACTTGCGTTTTCTGTTATCACTATAAATGTTCTACATTGTAGCTTTCTTGTAATTTTAGAAGTAGCTGAGACTGCTGCTCTGCTCCAGTAATTCCAGTGACTCAAGAATGGCCGCATAGAATTGGAAAATTATTTGTTTATGGTAAGGCTAACCCCAGATACCGAGGCTTACCTAATCAGGGGCATAGCTTGATAATTGTAGCTTTGTTTAGGCTATTATTAAAATGGTTAACTTTTTTTTTAAATGGTTAACTTGTTAAAGTTAAGTACAAATGTTTTAGTTTTGTTACAATAAGAACATTTGAAACTGCTGACTAGAAAATAAATGTTTCTGCTTAAATACAGTGAATTGCAAACTGTTCTTTCCTATTTTGGCTAATATCCAGGTCTTGGTTGTTAGTTGAAATAATATTTTTATAGAAGGTATGTTACAGAAGTTTATATAAAACATGCTCTTAAAAATATGTTTTGCTTTAAATGTACAGGAGTAGAGTTTTATAACCCTTCCATATTGTGCTGTTTTGTTTTAGTTGGTTTTTATACCATTTCTCCCCTAAGAAGATTGGCATATACACTTGTATTTAGAGATGTGGCTTTTGTTTTCCTGTTTAAACAGAGTGAAGTTTCATTGATGTTCTTGATTTAGTTGAGTAATCATTTCATTGACTAGAATGATTTCGTACTGATATAGTATTGTTAACATTATTCCTATAGCCATCATGGACTCTGGATCTGAAAAATCCTGCGATAAGCAAAGAAACGATCGTGGCCCTTTCACCGATATCTATATCCATACAGATAGAGATATATAGATTATACATACACACCCCCCTATATCCTTTAATTTTAGGCACTCTAAGGACTATAGTGGGAGATTTTTACAAAAACGGGTCTCCCATGTGTTGATATTGTCTAGAATAAAAGCCCGTTTTGAAATAAAGGCCTAACACATTGTTAATGTTCCCTGGTGTTCTTTCCACACTTGTGGAAGGACAGGTGTTGCTGACCTCGAGATATAAAGATGATACGGCTAATGTGTAGTCTCAGAGTACAAATGTGAGGGCGAGAATTTGGCTTTTGACTCTGGTCACCGTTCATAGACCCATCGTTGTTTAAACCTCAGCTAAGGTTCATGGTAAACCTGAACCTTCGGCGGAATAAGAACCATCCCAGTCCTTTTCATTTGCTGCAGAGCCTCTTTCGAGACGCAGAGCCTTTTATTTTTCTAACCAGCGTCTGGCCGCAGTGAGCGTCTTGGCTCTCTCCAGTTACTTGTGTGCATGTGTCACCTGGTGAAGTTGTGGTCAGCACCCTTTAATTGGAAGGGGTGACCATATCCCAGGATCTCGGCTGGGGGCAGCAGGGTAGGGTAGAGGTGGATGGCCCAGCCATCTTGAAGGCATTGTCACTGGTTCGTGAGACCTTCCTCACAAACTTCATATGCTAATCTCAAAGGTACACTAGATTTCTTAACCCAGTTCTCTGCTCCTTTTCTGGTGATGGTGGAAGCCCTAAAGCGAGGTATGTGACACAGTGGAACAGTTTTTAACTGATAAAGACGCGAATAACACTTTCATCGTCTCAGCAGCATACTGCTAGTGTAAATCCTTAGGTTAGTAAAGCTGGGAAAACCTTTGGCTGGCCAGGGATCTTGAAAATTCGGCTTCTGTGCACCGCCCAGTACCACGTGGATAATTGTTTAATTTGTGTGTCTATTAAGAACGTGTGCCTTTTAATTTACTCTTCCTAGGCCTTTTGTTTGGGGCCAATTAAATTGGAAGAGTTTCAAATGTCTGAAGCTACATTCTTAATTTGTCTTATGTTACCATCCTCACTCTCACTTTGTAAAGAGAGGAATGATGGCTTTATTATCATACCCCTGTAATTGAGCGATTGGTATGCTGTAAGTGGCTGGCCTGTTAGCTAGTCTATGACCAGCTACCATAGAATGAACTTCAGATAGGGATGATTTAGGACTCCTGGACTCTTGGAGTTAAAATGGAGAATGTAACCCTTACGAGAAAGGAAAGGGAATATATACATAAAAAATGTTGAGGTACTATATGTGTCTTTAAAATAAAAGAAAATAATTAAAATAATTCTTTCCGTCAGAAACATATTTCTGTATTTGTAAAAGCTCCTGAAACACAATTGCCCGTCAGGATTTGGGGGTCTAAATTGAAACCAATAATAACTTGTTAGGTGTCTGAAGGAACATAGGCAGAATAGACCAGCAAGCTAAGTAAGGGCTCTAACACGATGCTGTTAGAGAACTTGAGTGGTTTGGGCTACTAAGATTCTTATTTGTTAGAGTGAAAAATGTCTGCCCTTCCTACATATTCCCCAACCCCACAGTTCTTTTTTTCAGTTGTTCTTAAAGTATTCCTTTAATTTAGCACCTATTTGTGGAGTGGCTGACCAAGTGCCAGCCAAGCCAGATTCTAAAGACACACATTTATATTCAACAGTTCTTTTCAGGGCATGTGGTGCCTAGAATGTAGCACACAGTTGTCTGGTAGACAGTACCTTTGCAGTACCCTCTGCTCGGAGAACACCTCTCTCGGTGTTCATGACCAGCTCCTTCTTAGTCCTGCAAGGTCTCCTTTTAAGAATAATTTTTCATCTCTGAGGAACTTAAGAGGCCTGCCTGCATTATTCCTCCTAGAGTTTCTTTTGTGTCATCTTATTCCCTTCACAACGTAGATCACATTCTCTTAATTATTTTAATTGCTTACCTGTTCATTGTCCGATTCTTCCCCTGGAATACAGCTGCCATGGAGGTTCCTTATCTGACCATTTTGTTCTGAGCCATATTCCCAGTGTCTAGCTACCGTGCTTGGTTCATATCAGTTGTGTATTCAATCAATCCAGTTATAAGTAAGTCTCTGTTAGTTGAAGCAACGAGGAAAGGGCATCCTAGGCAAATCGAAAATTAAGAAAAGGTCTGCTGCTGCAGGAGAAATAGTAAATAGTTGAAATTGTTAAGGTGCATTGGAAGTGGAAGATTAGGTTACCAAAGGTAAATTGGAGACTTGAAGCTCACTGCACTCCAAGCCAAGCAAGTTAGATTCCATTCGTCAGTGCAAGAGAGCCAAGAGACTTCTTTAAGCAGGGGTGTGGCACAAGTGGATAGCTTATTTGGTAGACGGGCTAGATTGGGGGGGCTGCAA
This sequence comes from Suricata suricatta, assembly GCF_006229205.1. NCBI lineage: Eukaryota > Metazoa > Chordata > Mammalia > Carnivora > Herpestidae > Suricata > Suricata suricatta. The sequence continues at coordinate 115,856,546 of NC_043706.1, forward strand.
GCGAAGTTACATTAGAAGGCTGTAGCCATAAGGACATGTGAAAGCCTAAAATAAAATGTTGATGCTTCCGATGCAGAAAAGAAGTAAGGTGAAAAGTTAACTGGGTATAAGCAAAAGAGCAGAGCTGAAGGATGATTCTGGAAGTTCTGATGAAGGTGTGTGGGTGTTGGAGGATGGCTCCATCAACTGAAACTAAGAATTAAGAGACCACAGGTATTTCTGAGGGGATTAATTAATTTGGGGTATGTTGGTTTAATGTAATGAACATGCCAAGCCGCCAGTGAGATCTATGGATTCAGCTCTGTGACAGGTTAGGACTGAAGTAGGAGTCATAAACTCATCCAGAGCAGTTGAAGCCTGGAATCTTATAAAAGAAAAGGATTTGTGGCAGTGGCTTATAACCTTCAGGGATCTTAAATTTGTTGAGAATATGAAAATCAGATGGCCTCAGGTACACATCCAAATTTGTGTGTACACAATTTCAAGGGGGTCCCAACCTCTGGAACCTGTTGTTGAGCTTTTCAGGGACTGTCCTGGATTTCAGTTAAGAACTTCCAATTTGCGGAGCAGAGAATATTTGAGACGGGAGGAGAACGGAGGAAAATTGCCTCAGAAGCCAAAAATAAGGGGTGGTGAGGGAGAATTTTGAGAATCAGGAGTGCCCAGTACTTTATGCTCTGGAGAGGTAGGTCCATTAGGAAGGAGTTTCAACTGTGACATCAGATTCGGCAGTGAGCTGCTCATTCGTAAACATTTCACACCATGCGGAGGCACAGGGCAGAGCGTGAAAGTTTCATGCATGACTCAGGTTAAGGAAACAATGCCTGGTAAACAGAGTGCAGAAGTCTTGATGTTCTCTGATGATAAACAGGCCTGATAGGAGAATAGAGCCCATTTTAAGGACCTGCGGAAAGGGAAATTCCATTATTTTGATGACCTATTGTGGCATTGCAGCCCCGTGGTTCTCAACTGGCTGCCCATTAGAAACAACTTGGAAATGTTTTTAAAAATTAGGCCCCTATGAAGGTTAGTTAATCAATATCTCTGGGGGTTGAGGCTTTTTGTAGTAATTGTTTTGTTTTATCTTTTACTTAGTAGTTAAGAACTAGTGTTGCAGTCAGAAAACTTCATTATCATTCTTGACATGTTCTATGAAAGAATGCTTTCTTTTGCTTGTATGTCTATTCAGTTTACTGTTGTGCTATTTTAAAATATTGTTAGTCTTTCTCACAGCCCTTAATTTCCAGTTTAAAAAATGTTATGGCTTTCTTCTACTCTTCAGCCACGTCCTCCATACTTACTGTTTTTGAGTGACTCAGCCCTCAGTCGATTAAAGATTTAACAGTTCTGAGTAAAATAGGACATTCTTAATGATGCTTACATATGGAAAGATATTCATTCTGTAATCCTGTTTGCTTTTATTTAAGTATGTTACTTTTTTACTAAATAGTAAAAGCCATATTTTACCTAGAAAAGTTTGACCTCTGTATTACTATTTTCCAACTAGCTAATTTAACTCATAATTCTACCGTCCTTTTCTTAAAATGGCAGCCATGCAGGACACAGACCTTAAACAGGTAGTCTACACTAGAGCGCACATTTTGTACGAAGGGTAAGCCCGTAAGAGCAGTTGGAAGGAAACCATCAAAATAGAACATTTCTCATGTTGTATTTCTACCTCGGGGGTGCTTTCTCTTGATTAAATTCTTGGTGAGCTATCTGTATTCAAGTTTGAACCCTGCATTCAGACCTCTGACATAAAAGTCAGAATACAGAGAACTTTAAACTTTATGGGTGTCAACCCTGACACCAACCAGAAAGTGAAAAGGGGGTTGTTCACCTTATTAGCCATCTAGTGAGTTAATATTTATACTACCAAGAAAATTATAATCTTCTTAAAATTATGTGCTTTTATTAGCTTACTAACAGCTAATGGCTTAATTAGTTTCACAAATTGTGGTTACCTATGAGTAAATTAGGACAAATACCAAGATTCTCTGTAATGTGACGGACTTAACTAGTTTTTGAAATGATGGCTCACAATATGGGAAAATACAGACGTGTGAGACTGGGGAGAAAAACCTATGCCTTACACTTGAAATGAACAGAGTAGATTTACACTTTAAGTGAAACGAACACGATATGCAGGTTTGTTGCAGTTTAGTTTCCAAATCTGTTGTACCTCTGATTTTCCTGTGTTTACAGGTACCTAGCTAATCAAAAGTTAGCAAAGTATACATTTTGTAATATGTTATAGACTTGACCAGATTCTTTTTCCCTCTCTCCTCCTGTTCCCCTTATCCCCTGACCCCAATGTCCCCTTCCCCACAAAAAAACTACACAATCAACACTTGGTTTGAAATGGTTTTGTTATTATTGGGAATTTTTTTTTAATCACTGTTACATTTATTTTTTAAAATACTAAATAGACACGTTAAAGTTCTTTATTTTTGCCCCTTGCCTTTTCTATTTCCTTTTTTCTTTTTTTCTTTTTCTTTTTTAAAGTTTATTTTCAGAGAGCAAGCAAGAGCCGGGGAGGGGCAGAGAAAGAGGGAGGGAGCGAGAATCCCAAGCAGGCTCTACATGGTCAGTGCAGAGCCTAGCTTGGCTCCAGCTCACAAACCACAAGGTCATGACCTGAACCGAAATTAAGAGCTGGACACTTAACTGACTGAACCACTCAGGCATCCCCCAACCCTTTTTTTTTTTAAATTATATAGAGAGAGTGTAGGGGAGAGGGGTGGAAGAAGAGAGATAAAATCTTAATGGAGCCTGACATGGGGCTCAATCCCATGACCCTGGGCTCATGACCTGAGCTGAAATCAAGAGTCCAGTGCTCAACTGACTGAACCACCCAGGTGCCCCCTATCTCTTGCTTTTGTTTTCTAAACCTTGAGGACCACAACAGATAACTGGAATTCTTTTCCAGTTTGGGATATTTCTATATTCATGGAAGATAAAGAAAGGAGATAATAATAGTAACAATGAGAATTGCTAAGTTTGAATGCTTACCAAGTGTAAGTCCTACACTGTTTCACACGAAATTTCAATTTTTGCAACACTCTGTGATGGATACTATTACCTGTCTTATGTTATAGATGAAGACATTTAGGCACAAAGGCCTTAAATATCTTACCTAGGGGCACACAGCTGGTAAATGGTAGAGTCTTGATTTAACCCAAGTGATGTCTTCCAGAGTCTGAGCTCTTCAACTTGTGTGTGTGTGTGTGTGTGTGTATGCACATACTGCTTTTTAATCTCAAGCTAACAGTTAAGCTCTTCCAGACATTTTGTTGAGTGTGTTTAGTGTCTTGGGAACTATGCTAAGACTTGGGTATAAAAATAAGTAAGATTTGATCATGCGCTTGAGGAGTTGATTGTCTACCAGGGAGACATAAATAAGTACGAAATTTCACCATAGTGTGGGGGAAATCCTGTAGTAGTGGTTTGCATAGCAACATGGTAATGGGACTCAAGAGTAGGGATACCCTGGTTCAGTCCTAGGGATTAGATGTCTCAGTTCCTTTGATTTCTTTTACCCACCCTGGTTTTAATTACCTTCTTTCCGAGGGTTTCAGATTTTTACCTCTAAGCTAGACCTGTCCCGAGTGATGGACTCTTGTCTGATTGTCTGCTCTGTACCTCCCTATGGATGTACCATAAATTCCTTTAAATCAACATTTCCCAAACAGAACATTTTACCCCTCCTCATCCCATCTCCTCCGCAACCTGCTCTCCTTCCAGTGTTTCTGTGAAGAGTATGTGAAACCACAAACCTGGAGTCATCCTCCATCTCCCTTTCCCTCTTTCCTGTGTCAACCACAGAGCTCTGCTCACTCATCTTCTAAAACTGTCACTCTTCTGTTGACTTCTTTCCATCTTCATCCATCCTGGTCTCCGCTGCTGCCCTCTCACCAGGCCTGCTACACTAGACTCTGACTGAGTTTCCTGCTCATTCTTATCCAGCCCATTCTCCCATTACAGAAGTGCCAGTGATATATTTTTAAAAAGCAAATACTCCGGGGTCATTTCTTCTCTCTTAGTTTATTGCTCTTGGGATGAATGTGAGAATGTGGAAATCCTTAGCGTAGCCTGGAAGGTGTGACCCCTCTGTGCCTGGTCTTGCGCTGCTCTTTCCACTCTGTGCTGGTCCCTCTTCAGGTCTGAATGGTTTGTACTCTTAGCTCACCTGAGAGCTGAGAACACCTGCTGTTCCCTCTATCAGGTCTTCTCAGGCCTGGATCCCCACCCCTTAGCATGAGGCCTAATGCTTAGATTTCCAGCTCACTGATAACAGAATTGAATGAAGGGGATGCTGAGCTATAGAACAAATAGGGAGTGAGCCAGGTGAAGAATTCTAGCAGAAGGAATAGCATAAGCAGACAAACGATTAGTATTCTTTAACGTATAAGAACTTGTATAAAGCAGTAAGAAATCTCAGAAGGAAAATGAACAAAGGATTGGAGACTGTTAACAGAATAAATAAAAGTGGCAGTACTTTAAAAGTTTCCCTTTGTTAGTATTCAAGGAATTTCACTTGCATCAGTTAATTCAGGATTGGTTTTTCTTGTCTTTCAGATTGTCAAAGACCTTTTCAGAATACTTTATTGATGAGATATGAGAGAATATACATGTGATCGCCGTCTTCTTTAATAAGCAGATAAATGTAAGGATTCAGCTATCTAAAAACACATGCCTTTAGAAGCATAGGGGGAAAAACCTTAGTAATTATCACTGTGGTAGGACTATGGGTGACTTGTTTTTCTTTGAGTATTTTGTATGTAATTGGGAAATGACATGCTATCTTCCTTAAAAATCCTGCGTTAAGACCATTTATTTGAAATACTAAGAAATCTGTCCAAAGTAAATCTTACTCTTCATAAGGAATTGATATACTTGATTTCTCATCTTTGGAGTGTGAATCCCCAAATTTCAAGTTACATTCAGCAAAATACACTTTTTTTCTTGTTATCCACAATAATACATTTGTTAATGTTAACATCGACTAATATGGCATTAATTGGGCACATTATGATTTGGGAGGTGCTTATTAATTTCACAAACCAATCATGTGATGAGTAAATGGTATTGTGTGCATTTTACAAATAAGCGTAGGAACAGTTCAGAGCCAGAGCCTGCCCGTGCTCACATAGCTTCCACTAGGATCCAAGCTCTCTTGCTTTATTTCTGAGGGAGAGAGGCGGGTGGGGGGGGAAAGAAAGAGAGAGAGAAAACCTCTGCTCAAGCACTGGGGAGGGGTAGAAGGAGAGAGAGAATCTTAAGCAAGCTGCCTGCTCAGCATGGAGCCGGACACGGGGCTTGATCTCAAAACCTTAAGATCATGACCTGAGCTGAAATCAAGAGTTGGAGGCTTAACCAGCTGAGCCACCCAGGTGCCCCAAAGCTCTTTTACTTTGTAGAAAGCTTTTAGTACATGATGAAATAGTGAAATTCTTAAGTAGGCTACTGTTTAAACATTATTAATGTGAGGTGGATATTTATGTATTCTTAAATTGTGAAATTTAAATTGTTAGTTTTTTTTAACTGGAACTTTTTCATTGAGTATAAACCATTGACTTGCCTTTCATTAAGCACACATTCAGAAATTCGTCATTTTAAATTAAATTTTCCTCCATTATCTTTTAGGCACCATTACAAATATTTTTACTGAAGGAAACATAAAAATTCTCCTTACTATGTTTTTTAAATAGATAGTTGCTGGCAAACCCCCCCCCCATTGTTAATTTCCATAAAAAACAGTATTTTTGTAGTTTTCTTAATACAGATGTAAAAAATTGTAACAGTTCATTTTGATGCAAGTTATTTACATGAATGCTACCTGCATACTAGTCATCAGAATTGGTATTTAGACTGAGTCATAGATAGTAAGTGGAGGCACAAGTAACGAAGATACTTGAACTTTCCGTTTAACTTAACGTAATAATGGTTTGTATATCAAGTACTTTTTCTTTATACTTAAATACTTATTGAATGTTTTATGTAATATGGGTGGCATAATACATAATTCTTCCCTTTGGAAAGTACGGGGTTTTTCAGGCCAGGTATACTGTTAGTAAAATTTTCTGTCTGTGGCTAGAATGCAAAAATACCAACCCTAAAGATGGGTCCCAGAAGTGTAAGCTCGCTGTGCATAAGATGACAGAATGACGGAATGTCACCTTGCCGCATGGGTAAAGGTTTGCAGCTTCGTCCACGTGCCTTTGGTATTGCCCTATAGTGCTGCCAACCTCCCCCGTTTACTGCCCCTTTGAACATAAATGCATGTGGAAGGCAGAGTGGGAAGTTGAGAATTGAGATGTTAATTTAACTAAATGAACACGGTAGCTCTAGAATTGAAATAAAAATTTAGTGTATAATGTCTGAGTTTGTCTATAGCATATCTTCATCTCAGATGTTAGAATCTGGGGTTTTAGAATTAGATGGGACCTTAGAAGCCATCTAGTCTCATCTTCTACTCAATTGAAGACTCTTTCTATAACATTCTTGACTGTTGGTTGATTCTCTAGCCACGCTCCCCCCACCCCCTTTTTTCCCACTTCTTCAACACTTCTCTTCTGTGGAGTCCCCTGCTTTGGGTGGTATTTGTTTACTGGTGTGGCGTCCTGACATCTGCTACCATGCACCTTTAACTGGTTCTGTCAGTTTCCTGGTTATTCAGATATTTGAGAACAACTGTATCTTTTCTTTCCTGTGCTAAATGTCCTGAGACTTCCCTCACACACTATTTTTATATCTCATACCATCCTACTTCCCTCTGGATATCTGGTTGTCATTGCCCTCCTTGGATAATAATGTTTGGATATTCTAGATATTTTGGTAGCAGAAAAGGCTGTTACTTCCTTTCCTGTAGGTACTCCTATCTAACGTAGGTTTTGTTGGTTTGTTTTTTTAAGTAATATAATTACAAGTTCATGTTGTCTTAGTATGACCTAGTGTGAGTCTTCTCTTTTAAACACTTTAAAATTATTGTGGAGAGGCGCCTGGGTGGCTCAGTTGGTTAAGCATCCAACTTTGGCTCAGGTCATGATCTGACCTGGGTTCGAGCCCTGTGTGAAGCTCTGTGTGAACAGTTCAGAGCCTGGAGCCTGCTTTGGATACTGTGTTTTTTTTCTCTCTCTTTCCCTCCCCTGTTTGTACTCTGTCTCTCTCAAAGATAAATAAACATGAAAAAAATTTTGTTGTGAAAATTTTCAGAGAGAATTATAGGGAGAATAGTATAATGAATAACTCATCCAGATATCTATCACCTACGTTTAACAGTTGTTAAGACATGAAACAGTAACGTGACATTTTTTGTCCTAAAATACATCTACTGTCCATATCTATTCTCTATGCCCAGAATAAATGGTCCAAATTTGTTTGGTTCCTGTAGCAAGACTCCAACATCACAGAGTCATCTGAAACAATCCAAATCTATTTGTTACTGAGGTCAGATAATGAAAAATACTTGTATTCTAACGTAAATTATAAACATGACGTGCCTCTCTGGATATTTTGGTATGCATCTCTAAAAAATAAGTGTATTTGGCTATGTAACCACTCTATCATCGCCCATAACGAAGTGAACAGTAATTCCTCAATATATGTATCGCTCAGATCCATACTGATGTCCCTCAGATATTTCCTACCACTGGTTTGTTCAAATCAGTGTTCAATCAGGGACCATGACAAACATGCTTTATTTATTTTAGTAAAAATGTGGGCTTTAAAATTAACCAGTGTTACATTTTTATTGATATTACCTCATTGGGGTAGCCCAGGAATTAACAGACTTTTTTTTTCCCCTTAAGGACCAGATGGTAACTATTTTAGACTTGTGGGTCATTTGATTTTTGTCGTAACTGCTCAACTGTGTAACACAGTCATTAGGTAACCCTTGAGCATGGAGTGTTCCAATTAAACTTTTTTTTTTTACAAAATAGCCACTGGCCCATTGTATAATTTGCTGAGCCCTGCCTAACCTTTATTTCCATTTTTTCCCCATCTATTAATGTGGCTTCTCAAGGCTTGCATCAGTTCATTAAATAATATTATTTGGTTATAAAATTCAACTACCTGTGAATCCATCAGATAGTAATAGCTACCATTTAATTAATGGATGCTGTATGCTGTATGGACATAGATAACCGTATTTAATCCATAAAAGCACCTTGGGGTGTGTGTGTGTGTGTGCGCGCGCGTGTGTGTGCATGCGTGCGCGTGCGTGGGCACGCAGTGATTCCACCAATTTCCAGAGGAGAAAACCAAGAAGTAAGGTTTTTCCTGTTCTATTAAACAGATATGAAAAAACGTCATCCTTTTAAAAGGCAAAATGTTAGCTTGGTTACAGACGTGTGTTGAGATCCTGTCAAGTTGTCTGTTGGAATCGGAACACAAAATGTCTGTTTCCTAATGTGCTCTTTTGAGAGCTTTATAAAGAATATGAGGTTATTTTGGATGGCATGTCTCACTTGTGGAAAAGAACAATCACCAGGAGACCATGAGGGTTCACGTTGTTTGCAAATTGGTCTGTATCCAGCCTTCCCTTACTTTTGCCATTTCTCAAATCATGGATGGTGATTTTGTGGGTAAAGTGTTGGAGGCCTCTCTGTGTCCTCGGATGCAACTTGAAGTAACGAGGTTCTACTTTTCTGTATTCTGTTTATTTAGTTTTGTCTTCTGGCCTTTTATCAGGTTTTAGGGGTATTTTTGCCTTGTTTTTATGAAGAGTGTTTATTGTGCCCTTTCAGTTTCAATATCTTTCCTGGTGTGGAAAGTATAAAAGGTAGTACAGGCATTATTGGTTTTACTGCACTTCACAGATACCACATTTTTTGGCAAATGGAAGGTTTGTGACACCCTTGCACCAAGCAAATCTATTGGCACCGTCTTTCCAACACTTAGATAATTCTCTCAGTGTTTCAGACTTACCATCATTACCGTATTTGTTGTGTTGATCAGGGATCTTTGCTGTAACTTTGTAGTTGTTTTGGGGCACCACCAAATGCACCCATGTAAGACGGCAGACTTAAGAAGTATCGGGTGTGTCTGACTGCTCCACCCCTGGTCGCTCCCCCTGTCTCTGTCCATGGGCCCCCTATGCCCTGAAACACAACAGTATTGAAATTAGGTCAGTTTGTAGCCCTATGGTGACCTTTAAGTGTTCAAGTGAAAGAAGAATTAAATCAAAGCCAGATATGATTACGCTTAGTGTCAAAAGCTGCGAGAGGCCAAAAGCTAGGTCTCGTTTAGGTAAGTTGTGACTGCAAAGGAAAATTTCTTGAAGGAAAGTAAGAGTGCTACTCCAGTAAACACACTAATGGTAAGAAAGTGAAACAGCTTTATTGCTGAAATAAATTGTGGTGGTCTGGATAGAAGGGCAAACCAGCCCCAACATTCTCCTAAACCAGAGCCTAACTCCCTGCAGTTCTGTGAAGGCTGAGAAAGGTGAAGCTGGAGAAGAGAGTTTGAAGCTCACAGAGGTTGGTTCATGGTGCTTAAGGACAGAAGGCATTTCCATAACCTAAAAGTGCAGGATGGAGCAGCAAGTTCTCCAGAAGATCTAGCTAAGGTAATGAAGGTGGTTACAACCAAACAACAGATTTTAAATACATACAAAATAGCTTTAGATTGCAATGAAATGCTATTTAAGGCTTTCATAGCTAGAGAGGAGAAGTCGGTGCTGGCTTCAAAGGATAGGCTGACTCTCCTGTCGCAGCCTAATGCAGCTGGTGACGTTCAGTTGAAGCCAGTGCTCACTTACTATCCCAAAAGTCTTAGGACCTTTAAGAATTATGCTGAATCTGCTCTGCCTGTGCTCTACAAACGGAACAGTAAAGTTTGGATGAAAGCACATCTATTTGCAACATGCTTTTACTGAACATTTTAAACCCACTCTTGAGATCTCAGAAAATGATTCTTTTCAAATACTACTGCTCACCGACAGTGTGCCTGGTCACCCAAGAGCTCTGATGGAGATGGACAATGAAAGTGTTGTTTTTATGCTTGCTACTACAACATCCATTCTGTAGCCCATGGATCAAGGAGTCATGTCAACTTTCAAGTCTTGTTATTTAAGAAATACATTTCTATAAGGCTGTGTAGCTGCCACAGCTAGTGATTCCTCTGATGGATCTGGGAAGAGTACATTGAAAACCTTCTGTAACGTATTCACCGTTCTAGATGCCATTAAGAACATTTATAATTCATGGAAAGAGGTCAAAATACCAACATGAAGAGAAGTTTGGAGGAAGCTGGTTTCAACCCTCATGGATGAACTTCGTGGGCTCAGTACTAAAGTGGAGGAAGTCACTGCAGGTGTGGTGGAAACAGCAGGAGAACTAGAAGTGGAGCCTGAAGGTGGGCCTGGATTGCTGCCATCTCATGGTCAAACATGATGGATGAGGAGTTGCTTCTTATGGGTGAGCAAAGAAGGTGGTTTCTTGAGATGGAATTTACTGGTGAAGATGCTGTGAAGATTATTGAAGTGAACTACAGAATTTAGAATATTGCATAGATTTAGCTGATAGCACAGTAGGTTTAACGGACTGAGAGAACTGACTCGAATTTTGAAAGAAGTTCTACAGTGGCTAAAATGCTATCAAACAGCATCACTTACTATAGAGAAATTGTTCGTGAAAGGAAGATCTAATCCATGTGTCAACCTTTATTGTCTTAAAGAAATTGGCGCATTCACCCCAATCTTCTCACCCCAACTGCTTCACTCTGATCAGTCAGCACCCATCAACATGGAGGCAGGACCCTCCACCAGCAAAAAGATTGACTTGCTGAAAGCTCAAATGATGGCCAGCATTTTTTTTTTTTTAGCAATAAAGTACTTTTTAAATAAGGTATATACATTGATTTTTTTAAGACGTAATGCTGTTGTATAATTAATAGACTATAGTATGGTGTAAGCATAACTTTAGTATGCACTGAGAAACCAGAACATTTATTTGAGTTGCTTTCTTATGGTGGTCTGGAACCAAACCTACTACAACACTACCTTCAAGGTACACCTGTAGTCTTTGATGAAATTTGTCTTAAACGCCAGGAGGTGGCGGTGTTTTCCAAGTAATGCTTTAAGGTTGCAGTTTGTGAGGGTTACTGAAGTAGTGTTTTTGAATACCATTGAAAAGTCAGAGAACCTGATGTGAGGAAGAAGCTACTTCAACTTCTGTGATGCAGTTTTTTCTAAGACTATTTAAAATTTTTTATTGAGATACAATTGACATGTAACATGTTTCAGGTATACAACGTAATGATTTAGTATATGTATGAATTACATAATAATCACCATACTATGTCATTAGCATCTATCACCACACATAGTTACAAATTTTCTTGTGATGAGATCTACTCTCAGCAGCATATGCATCATTTGGTAGCACTAACTCTAGGCACCAAGCTGTACGTTATGTCCCCAGGACTTATAACTGGAAGTCTGTACTTCTAGCCACGATTGTAATGCAGTTAATAAAAGGCTGGAAACATGATACTTCCTGAAGTTAGGGCAGATGCAGTTTTGAAATATGCTTTTTATTAGGAGGAAATATTTGACAAATCATAGAAGGCATTTACTTGAAACACAGGACAAAACACCTGATGAAATCGTACCTGAATGGTAGGCCTTGTGCAGTGAGAAAGTCATTGATAATTATATTTAAAACAAAATAGAATGAACTGTACTTTTCATGTATATGTTGTTTTTCTCTAATATAGATGTTATTTTTCTATTCTGTACAAAAAATTGAAGAAAATAATTTTTTAATATTCCCATATGAAAAAACTATTGGACTCTTGTAGATTTCAAAACTTTGAGTTGAATTTTTCTTTTATTTCTCTCATGTTTGTTTTTTTAGTTGTATTATTTTATTTTACCATTTCCTTTCTTACATATCGTGGTTGTCATTTACTTGATTTCTTCGATCGAATGCTTAAGTATATACTTGATTTTTTGGGTTGAATGCTCAAGTCGTTTATAGTTTTCTTTTTTATGGCCAAGGAGCGTTCCGCCGTGTATATATACCACATCTTGTTATCCAGTCACCCATCAGTGGACATTTCGGTCACTTCCGGATCTTGGCTGTTGTAAATACTGCTGTGACGGCCACAGGGGCGCATGTATCTTTTCAGATTCACGTGTTCCCTCTCTTCAGATGAGTGTCCAGAAGTGGAATTGTGGGATCATAACTGTACCAAGTTACAGCACCACTAATAGTTTTTCTCCACATCCTCACCAACATTTATTATCTTTTGTCTTCTTGTTAACAATCATTCTACACATGTGCAGTGATCCCTCACTGTGGTTTTGATTCGCTTCTCCCTGATGATTGGTGATGCTGAGTATCTTTTCGTGTGCCTGTTGGCTGTCTGTATGTCTTCTTTGGAAAAATGTCATATCTGATCCTCTGCCCACTTTTTAATCAGATTGTTTGTTGTTTTTGCCGAGTTATAATGGATCTTTATAGTTCTGGATATTTACATCTTATGGAATATATGATTTGCAGCTATTTTCTCATATTTAGTAGGTTGCCTTTTCATTTCGTTTGCTGTGCAGAAGCTTTTTAGTTTGATGTACCTCTTGTTTTTACTTTTGTTGCCTTTGCTTTTATAGTTAGATCCAGAAATCCAATGCAAAGACTGGTATCAAGGAGCTTACCACCTGTTTTCTTCTAGTTTATAGTTCCAGGTTTTACATTCAAGTTTTCAATCCATTTTGTGTTAATTTTTGTGTATGGTGTAAAATCGTAGTGTAGTTTTATTCTTTTGAACGTGGCTGTCCAGTTTTCCCAGCACTACTTATTGAAGAGACCATATTTTCCCCATTGTATATGCTTGCCTCCTTATTGATAAATCAATTGACTGTATATAGATGGGTTTATTTCCGAGCTCTCTGTTCTGGTCTCTATTACTATAGCTTTGTAATACAGTTTGAAATCTTTGTAATACAGTTTGAAATCGGAGTCCAGCTTTGATCTTCCTCAGAATTCCTTTTGTGGTTCCATACAAATCTTAGAAGTGTTTTTTCTATTTCTGTGGCAAATACCATTGGAATTTTGATAGGGATTGCATTGAATCTCTAGATGCTTTGAGTAGTATGGACATTTTAACTATGAATTGTTTCAAGCCACGAGCATGCAATATACATTTATTTGTTTTTCATTTTCTTTCACCAGTGTCTCACAGCTTTCAGTGTACAGGTCTTTCACCTCCTTGTTTAAATTTATTCCTAGGTATTTTGTCCTTCTTGATGCAATTATAAATTGAGTCTTTATAATTTCTCTTTCTGATACTTGTTAGTGAATAGAAACAACAGATTTTATGTATTGATTTTGTACTTTGCAACATTACCGAATTCATTTCTTAGTTTTTAACAGTGTTTTGGTGGAGTCTTTAGGGTTTTCTATATATATAAAATCATGCCATCCACAAAAAGTGACAGTTTTACTTTTTTCCTTTCGAATTTGGATGTATTTTGTTTTTCTTCTCTAATTGCTCTGGCTAGGATTTCCAATACTGTGTTGAATACAAGTGTTGAAAGTGGGCATCCTTGACTTACTCCTGATCGCCGAGGAAAAGTGTTAAGCTTTTCACCATGGAGTATGATGTTAGCTGTGGGTTGAATCTTTATTAATATCAAGCACTGATTTCTTGTTTTACAAGATAGCTAAATTGATTGCAAGTGAGTTGTTTGTAATGCTTCAAAAATGTCAAGTCTTTCATGTAGGATACCTCTTTCTTTTTTAAGTACTGACTTCATATTCTGTTCTTGGTATAAAACCTATTAAAGCAATAGTATTTTCTGAGGCTGCTTGCCAGGTTATAGTCATCTAAAATATGAACATTGTTATAGTTCCTATAGTATCCTAAGTTATAGGATGAACTCATCTTTAGAGTTTAAGTTGCTAAAGTATAGACACAATTGTGTTAATTTCAAGGCTTCTTTTCATTCACCAAGATTTGCCTTATATCTATTTTCTTGGCTTATTTTTACTCTATATATTGTCCTTGTATTCTCCCCTTAATTTGTTTTAATCTGTTTGATGTTAAAAAAAAATCTGTGTGAAAGAGTAAATATGACATAGTTTCTTCATACAAGTTTCCCTTTAGTGCTGTCTGTAGCCTATCTCATGGGATGTGCAGCCATTAAGATTAGGATGTGAGGGCCCTGAGATGGAAATTGATTTTTTTCTCACATTCATTGGGTCTGGAATTAGGAAGCCCAGGGATAATAAGAAATTTCACTCTATTAGGGACTTGGGCTTCCTCTGTCTTACTGTTCCACTGTCCTTATCACATTGTCTCATGATCAGATGGCTACTTGAGCTCCAACTCTTACATCCAAACTCCGGGCAATAGAAGTGAAGAAGGGTGGAAAGACAAAAGGGTTCTTTGCTGGCTTAGTGTGGTCATTCTAAGCAGTCTTTTCTTCCCAGAAGATACAAAACCATTTCATTTTACATTTCATTAACCACGACAGTATGGTGTGGCCTCTTGGCTCTATCTGCTACCAGAGATCCTTGAAAGTAGGCATAGTATTTTATTTCTCTCAGACACCTGGGTTCTGTTCACTGTAAAGGAAGGGTGGAATGGGTGTTGGGGGACATAGCTAAGATGTGCTCAGATGAGGTAACCTAGCCATAGAGAGACAGCATGACTTTCTCAGGCGCTCAGAACTGGCAGGTAGTGGGTCCGGATATCGATCCCGCTGTTGAAGATCAGTGTTGGTGACTCCACCGTCCTCTTTAGTAATCCTTCTTCCTGTGTCTCTGTGCACTGCCACCCTGCCCCATCCCTGGTACGTAAAAATGATGTGAGCTGGCTTAGAGATACACAAAAAAAACAGCAAAACGTGAAGATACGCAGATTGGAGGGAGTATCAAAGTAAGAAAATCTGATGAGGCGGAGATACAAGTGGTACCCAGAGCGGGTGCTCCATGAGCCTCGAGGGGTGCTGCGGGCCCCGGTCTGACGCGTTCTGTCCAAGACTGCAAGACAAGAAAACAGGCTTGAACTTTATTTATTGGGACTCTTGGCGTCTCCACTGTTTTAGTATACAATAATTTGAATCCTTATAAAGAATACTAGTCTATCATACTGTAGCTGCAAGGAATCTTAAAGATAACTTTAATGGAATTGTTACTGTTTCTGTTTTTCTGTTTTGTGTGTTAGGTAAACTAAATTACCATTGTTTTTTAAGATGTGGAAACGTAGTCAGAGAATTTTTTAACTGGAAACGCATCATATGCTTAGTAAAAACTGGGGCTCTCTTTTGTTGGTTCGTTTATAGAAATGCTCTTATCATAGTTTTGAAAGGATATATTCCTCGGAAGACTGTGATCTTGACAGAAATGGTGTGCTATTTGCGAGAGCTTCTTCCTACACTCATGGATTTGTGAGCTCTTTGATGACGAAAGATTTTGCCTTATTTTTTCTCTGGGGTCCTCAGTGCATAGAGGGCATTCAATTAGTGAATAATGAATGACTAGTAAGTGAGAAAAATCTGTTAGTAAATATAATTAATATTTCTGCTTCTTTAAACAAGTAAGTCAGTCACCTAAAATAGAGCAAACATAGGTCATCCTTTTTTTTTTTTTGGCCCTGGCAAGTTGTATGAGGTGGGTTATAGTACCATTAATGGTTGGATATCGGGACCATACAGTCCCTCCCTTAAGCTCGGTGTGTTTGGAGAATTGCCACAGTTGTGACACACCTGAACCATGGTGGCTGTAAAGGCAAGTAGGAGAGAAGTCTGGCAGCCTCCTGGCATGGAGACGTCACTTCTTAATTGTAAGGAATAAAAGGTCCAGATTTTGAAAGGTTCTGTATGACATGTTTGTTATCTTTTTAAAAATGACATTTTTAGCGGGGAACAGAAGGGACATGATTTGGTTTGAGTAACATTTGAAAATTAAGTAATGTAATTCATTTCTTACATTTTAATTTTCAAGACTATTTACGAAAAGTAAATTAACAGGATATTTAAGTGTAATTACTTTCTTTTGTTTATTTCTCAGGATGTGATCTTCGTGGTGGGAGACTGAGTTTTTAAACTACCCCAATGGATGCAGACAGTGATGTTGCATTGGACATTCTAATTACAAATGTAGTCTGTGTTTTTAGAACAAGATGCCATTTGAACCTAAGGAAGATTGCTTTGGAGGGAGCAAATGTAATTTATAAGCGTGATGTTGGAGTAAGTATCTAAATTTTGGCATGTGTGCTACCACAGATTGGTTTTATGGTGCTGAAATTATATACTAAAATATATTCACTCTGCAGATGGTTTATGAGCCCCTGACGGTGTGCTGGCTGTACTGCATACAACATGGAGCCCTCTAGAGGGCTCCTCCGCCCGTGAAGTGCACATACATACCTCCAGGTCGTGCATAGACTTATCTGCAGCTTGTGCATACACGTATCGCCAGGTCTTAGCAAAGAATTCGTAGGCTACGAGACATTTTACTGTCTTCACTTCTTTTAACTGAAGAAGGGGACATTTGTACAGCAATGTATACTTATCCAAATATAATTTTTTAGTTACATGAATGATGCATGATATAAATGAGGTTCTAATATATAATGTTGTGATTTTTGTAGTATGTTGTCATACCCCTCTTTATTTAGCTAAAATGAAAATAGTTGGTGTTCTTAGTAACAAATTGATGAAAATAATACAGTTCATCTCCTAACCTGAACACTTTAAATTTTAGTGTTTGTTAGACCTATATTATTTAAAATAAAAGCATTGATAACTTGCTTTTAACCTTATTGAGATTAACAGTAGAAGTGACAGTACATGTTCATTGGTTTTTATACACCAAATGATGTTGAGATCTGTATCTTACACATTTATTGTGAAACTTATGAATGTATATGAAGGCTCTAAGCTCTAAAAACTAGGTGCCAGTATACCTCAGTAAATAATCATTAGTTCTTAGTATTACAAACTAAGTTAAGGTGATTAAATTAAATTAAAAATTAATAGTGACCCACAATTAAAGATGTTCAGGTTCATCAGCAGTGCCATCATCACCCAAGCAGAGGAATGGCTGTGTCTGCTAGAAGCTTAGAGAGTGGAAGGCCTAATACTGTGTTGGAACTTGTGCGTGCCAGGGGCCCGGGAAGTCACTCCCTGGGGGTGACCGAGAAGGCCAAGGTGACGGATAAGCTGGTGGCGAAAGACATTTAGATGCAGAATAAACTCAGTTCCGTGTTTCTCAGCCACTTGGGTGTGAAATTTAATACCAACTTTTAGTTTAAATTTTATCCTTCCAGATTTAATAGCTTTGATAATACTTGGATAATATGCCATATTACAGAGAAAGGGCAAAACTCAAAATGTAACAGAAGCTTGAAAGAGAAATGTCTGATTCATATGCTGTTGTATTCAGTAAACATTTCTCTTACGCACAATGGACGTATAATTGATATTTCCATAAGTGAAAATTTAAATTCATTGTTCTCTTGGACCTTAGTCCTTGACCAATTTATGCTCATTCTGTAGATAATCTCATTCAATCCCACAGCTTTAAATACCTTTCATATCTAAGGAATTTAAAGTTACATGTCCAGCTCCACCATTTCTCCTGCATTCAAGATTTGTATACTGAACGTGTAGTAGGCATTTCAGCTGTAAGATGCGGTCTCGAGCAGCGATAAGCACCATGAAGGGAATAAAGCAAGGTGGAAGGCGGGGAGCACGAAGGGTGGGCTCTGAAGGAGTGGCCAGGGGAGGCCTCTCTGTCCACAGCTGCTGAGAGACGTGAATGAAGTGAGAATATTGAGGGAAGAATATTCCGGGTGAAAGTAACAATTACTGCAAAACTCCTGAGGTGTGAACAGAGTTGGTATGTTGAGGGATCCATTTATGTGGAGTGTGAGCTGCAAATTCCGGGTCTGTGACCAGGGAGGAATGAGAGTGGGAAAGTGCGCACACTTGTAGTGCGTTCATTTCAAGCATGTAGGAAGAGGTTTATGCAGGCCTTGCAGTCTTGATTAATTAAATGTCCTTTTGGATTAATATGTTCTTTGTGTTCAGTATGAAACTTGGTTTCAGAGTGGATGATTTGAAGAACAATTATTTATTTCAGTCCTGGGTAAGCATCGAGTAGTAAACTTTTATTAAAATGGCCACATAGAGCAGAACCAGAAGTAAAAATTAATATTTAATGTGTAATCAGCTTTTTGTTCTGGGTTTTTTTTTTTTTTTGTTTTGTTTTTTGCAGAAAGTATTAATGAAGCTTAGAAAACCTAGAATCACAGCTACAATTTGGTCCTCAGGAAAAATTATTTGCACTGGAGCAACAAGGTAAATTTTCCTTGGATTTTTAATGTTTCCTTTGTGGGAAGGACATTTTCTTAGACTTAAAATCATGTGTGTAGTTTGTCATGTTTGTCAGCATGAAGTTTATTTTCTGTGGAACTAATAATCTTTCCATCTCCTTAAAACCGTAGTGAAGAAGAAGCAAAATTTGGTGCCAGACGTTTAGCTCGCAGCCTGCAGAAACTAGGTTTTCAGGTAATACTTTCAAAAAACACCCAAACTGCAAATATTAAAGGATTTAGTTTGTAAAGTTAAACTTTTTAACTAAATAGACTCACACAAAAGAAATCACACACAACTTTTTCTTCCTGTCCTTCAGTATGAAAATTCCGTAGTGAACTTAGCCATGCGAGTGCTTGTAAGGATCCTGACTTTGTCCCTGCCCCTCTCTCACAGAGTCTTACCACCTTACAAGTGACCTGCATTTTCAGCTCTAAGGTTGTTCACTTCTCACACACACGCACAAAATCGTGGTTTTGAGGATCTCAGGAGGAGTTTGTCAGGACGATGAGTAGGGAGTCGGGCCCTGCGTTTAGAAAGTGGAAGCACATTTGTTTTTATTTGTAGATAGCTATCACATATGTTATAAAGAAGAAAAAATATATTAGAATGGAACTTGCATAGATGTAATCACATCATGGCTAAGAGTAAACAGTACCCCTACATTTTATGGTTGGTGAGAATATTACCATTATAACAGGAATTGTGATTATTTAAAAATATATAGAACTTACTGAATCTGTGATTTAGAAATAGCTGTGTTTGCTATTGTCAGTTGAAAAAGATTCACATGAATAACCAAGTATACACCTGTGTATAAGAACTCCGAAAAGCCTGCATTCTGTAAAATCAGTCAGCTGTATTAAAAATGACAGAATGCCGGGGCACCTGGGTGGCTCAGTTGGTTAAGCATCCGGCTCTTCAGCTCGGCTCATGATCTTGTGGCTTGGGGGTTTGGGTTCTGCATCATGCTCTCTGCTGTCAGCGCAGAGCCTGCTTCAGATCCTCTGTCTCCTTCTCTCTCTTTGCCTCTCCCCAACTTGCACTCTCTCAAACAGAAATTTTTTTTTAAAAAACTAACATAAATCCAAAACAAAATGCACTTTGTATAAAAAGGGACATTGTAAGATTGGCTTGCTATGTTAATCCACAGTTTAGTCCACAGAAAATACACACTGGTTGGCAGGCTCTTACTTATAAAGTGACCATCGCTGGTATTTTATCAAATGTCATTTGATACCACTAACTTTATCAAATGTTTTACGGAGGCATGAGTTTGGTAAAATTAGTATGTAGTATGGACTTGTTACGTCACTTGCAAATGATGAGCAAATGAAAGAAAAATAAAGCTGTGCTGTGGTCCCTGAAGGGATGGGCTCAGGCTACATGGAATTCGAATGGGCAGTGGTGGGAAGTTGAGTTTCTCTCTGTCCTCCTCAGTCTTCCCTGAGGTGGAAGGTGCTAGAAAAGCACCAAGGTACTGGTGGTGAGTGTAGGGGAGGGTTGGTGCTTAAGGAAAGTAGCAATGTTGAAAGTCTTGACTGATGGCGGTCCCACTTTGGACAGTGCGGTGACTTTCATCAGCTGTCTTGTGCAAGTACTCAGATGGAGAGTAGTTAATCCAGAATTGTAGCTTTACTGGGAACGTTTCAAAGGATGATAAAATACAACCATTCAAGTTATTGGTAGGAGTGACTGAAGTTACGTTTTAGCCTTGGAGCTTCTTTTCTTAGCTTAAAATTAGAAGTGTTGAGAAAAATCCCAGTTAAAAACACCATTTTCTCACTCTACCACCCCCTCCCCAAAGAAAACATTTAACTAAACTCACAGAAACATCATTTTACCTGACTGCCTATAAGAAAAAGTCTGACCTTTTGGAGCTCAGTGTACACTCAGTATTTATTTATTTATGTGGCAACTTCCATTTTGACTCTTGAGAAGGAGAACTCTGCTTTAGTTTTTTTAATCACTATTCTTTCTCCTGTCCCAGTAGATTAAATATCCCACTTAAAGTTAAAAAATAAATAAATAAAACCTGAGATTCAAAAGACCCAGATGTTTTAATCATGCAAATATCTTAGGTTTTATTTGATTTTTTGATGAAGTTTTTGACCTGTTTTCTTTAATTACAGTTGACCCTTGAGCAACACAGGTTTGAACTGTGTGGATCCACTTACATACAGATGTTTTTTGATAAATATAGTACAGTACTGCATGCGGATTTCCTCTTCCTTACGATTTTCTTAATAACATTTTCTTTTCTCTAGTTTTATTGTAAGAATATAGTATATAATATGTATACAAAATATGTGTTAATCGACTGTTTATGTTATGGGTAAGATTTCCATTCAACAATAGGCTATTGGTAGTTGAGTTTTGGGGGGTCCGAAGTTATGTGTGGACTTTAGACTGGCAGGGGGCACTGATCCCTGCGTTGTTCAAGGGTCATCTGTATGATAATAAGAAGTCCCTGGTGCCTAAAATGCTCTATCGGTTCTTCATATGTTGTTCTTTCTTGTTTGCTCTTATTTCTAAGGGTTGAAACAGTTATTTATAGTTGCCCTGGTGAACAATTTCTTTTTTCTGATGAGCAATGTTTTTGTGTCAAAATAATTCATTGAGTTGTACTTCTCTCCTGAAGGTAATATTCACGGATTTTAAGGTTGTTAACGTTTTGGCAGTGTGTAATATGCCATTTGAGATCCGTTTGCCAGAATTCACAAAGAACAACAGACCTCATGCTAGGTAAGTCTTCGAAGAATCGAGATGGCTTACCAAATTTGTAATTGCTTGTCAGCCTGTAAATATTTATATTAGCTGTGATTTTTTTTTTCTGTAGTTATGAACCTGAACTTCATCCTGCTGTGTGCTATCGGATAAAATCTCTAAGAGCTACATTACAGATTTTTTCAACAGGAAGTATCACAGTAACAGGTATGACATTGAAACCAAGCTTATGGTCTATTGTGGTTTGAATGCGATGCTTGTATCAAAATAGAAACAGTGTTCATTGTCCCCCTCCAGTCACTTCTGCCCTTCAAGGAGAACCAGTCTCCTGACTTTTAACACTGTAGTTTAGTTTTCCCTGCTTTTTATACTATTTTAAAATTTCATACATGCTATTTTGAGTCAGTGTTCCTTCATTCATTATTATCTAGTGAGATTTATTCGCTAGGTGTAGATCATGACCTAAGCCAAAAAAGAGTCAGGCATTTAACCCACTGAGCCACATAGGGTGCCCCAAGAGAATTTCATTTCATAAACTTGATAGAGGTTTTACATAAGCAAAATATTCATATATCATTGGTACCTATTCATCATGTCTTACATGTATTTTGTTATATATCTTTTGAGTCTTAAGTATTTGGAAGGGGTGGTTTCAAAGACTAGACATAGATGTCAAAGGATAGCATTAGCACACAGGATGGTTTTTAAAAGTACTGTGCTTACAAATAGTAAGGAGATATCACTTGGGAGTAGGCCCAAGCTTTGACTAATTTGAGTTCAGGAAAATTTTTTTGGTGTCTTTGAATTTTTCTTTTTATTCCTTTAAGTCCTTAACAGAAAATACACATTACAGACACCTTTAGACTCTGAACAAATGAGTTTTAGTTTTGACTCATTCTGTGGGTTTTCACATCTTCCTTGGCAACTTTTAATACCTACTGCCAAGGCCATGCCTGAATTTTAAAATGGAGTATTGGGGAACAAATCCATTCCTCCCCTTCTTTCAACTCTCTCTTTCTACATTTGGGGCCTAGGCTTCTGTAGAGCCCCAAAGTCTGTTGATAAGTCCCTATTAATGTAGAGTTTATGATGCATAGGTAAAATTATATTTGAGTTAATAGGTAACTTAACAACATGACAAACTGAAGACAGTTGGGTTAATTAGTGTACATACATGTTTACATCTGGAACATCCTATGAAATGCTACCTCAGTGAACAGATAGTGGGTTCCCATAGGCAAAGCACTGTCCTGTGGAGGGGAAGGGACAGGAATCGGGAGGGAGCAGACCCTGATAACATGTGGTCAGTACTTTCAGAGAGTTCACAGTGGGCACAATATGTATGTTTGTAAGAGCTTTCAAAAGAGTTAAGTGTATGTTACATTAAAATGTTTTATGAAAATGCCTTTTTTAAATTTCTTTTTAGCTATTTAAATGGAAGATTAAGATTTTTAAAACTAGTTATTCCTATCATTATATGGATTAATTCATATGCAGTGTCACCTCATTCGTGTGTGCGTGTTTGTGCGCGCGCGTGTGCACTTCGCTGCTCACTGAGCCAGCTGTGAGGATGAATGGGCAGATTAGGAGGAAACATGGTGGGGACAGGTGTCGTGAGTCCTAACCTGTGGGACGTTATGGACCATTTAGTTAAGGACAGCTCTCTGATCTCCCAGTGCTTTGGAAGCAGCTTTGTTGTACTTGCCTGGGTTCCTCAGGACTCCTGTGAGCATCAGAGGCGGCCTAACCAAAAGCCAGACCCCAGTGACCAAAAGGACAGTGACCAAAATGTCCACTCCCATTATCATTCCTGCCTTTACTCGGTATCTAACAGTGCTTACTCTCCTTCACGATGGTCTGTGTGTGACTTTATGTACACTGTCTTCACCCTGGGGCCTTAAAACAAGATGAATCGCATAATTTTGTGCTTCAGATTTCCTTTAATCGTTCAGAAAAAAAATTTTATTCCATTGGTTTTTGCTGTGACCATCTAATTATGTAAAGTGTAGATCTTCTTAGAAACAACCCCATGTTCTAAACCATGTGAGTATTTTCAGTTGTGGGAAGTCTGCGTTCCTGGTGCTCTCCTCACCCCTTCCTCTGTTGTGTTTGGTACAGGGCCCAACGTAAAGGCTGTTGCTACTGCTGTGGAACAGATTTACCCATTTGTGTTTGAAAGCAGGAAAGAAATTTTATAATTCATCGCTTAATTGGTTAGAATCCCTAACTGAGCACCTTTTAAAACCTGCTGCACATTGGACTCACAACAAAAGCAAAACTGGACCAACAGTAATTGAGGAAATAGACTCTTTTATTCATTCACGGCGACGTGTGTAAGCTCCAGGCCCTTTGGATTTTATTTCAGACCTTGCTGTAATATAAAAAGGAAGTTTACAAGACATGACATTGCTGCTTTTACAAAAGGACTCTCTATTTATTTTCGCAGTAATTCTCATGTCCCCTTAAGCAGAGCTGTCACAGTGTGCACTACCTTAAATTCTGTTGTTGTTGTTATTTTTTTCCAGTTTGAGCTAATGTGTTTTATTTGTGAATAGTCTTTTACATTTTTGTATGCTGAATATGGGCACCAAAGAACCTGTAAAAGTTATCTTTTTCAATTGAATGTGCACAAATAAAAGTTTGGAAAAGATCTCCATATCCATTCTGTAACTTTTATTCCCCATTTTCTATTTTAACAAAAATTGTATTCATAATTCTTTTTTTTTTAATCTATGCAAGCTTAGACTTTTGCTAAAAGTGTGTTGGCTTCTTTTTGAAGTGTATTTTGTAAATATATATATGCCGCGTGTGTATAGTATCTTTTAATGCTCTGTTACCAAATATCAAATAGGCATTTTTTTCCTTGCAGGTTAGAAATAAAAATATGTATATAAACTCTAGGGAATGAACCAGAGTAGAACTTTATAGATTAAGCATAATGTTTTATGTTGCTAATTTAATATGATAGAAAATGTTAAATACCTTTTAAAAGTTACACAGTTGTAGTTTTGAAAAGCAAAGCCTCTTACCTATGAGATGGATGAGAAAGAGGCTGTGACGGGTTGAACCTCACATGTACTTTTGTGATTCCGGTAAGACTCCACTCTAGTTGTAGGAAAGGCGTAGTCTTAGGCTGGTGTTCAAGGCTATACTGAGAGTCTTGTCAGAAGTTGATACATTGTTCTGTTTTAACAAGAAGTGCCCAAGAGCTGCCTCTGTGCCACAGTATCATTATAATATAGTTCAACTTGAACTTGAAAGCCATTTTGCAAGATAAGTCTTTCCCCTTGCTGTGTCTTATTTAATGGAGCTGAAGAGTGACTGACTATTCAGTATTTGGGATTGCCCCTCTTAAAATGACAATAAATACGTATTTGTGAAACTTTGGCTCTTGGGCTCACCGGTGTGAGCCCAGGGATGGTAATGCATGGTCGAGCTGCACCTTGTGCTCCACCACTGGGGTTAGGAGTTTAGTAGAACCGATAATGATGTCATTTAGAAATAAAGCTGAGTGGAGAGTCTAATTAGCTACTTAGTAGAATCTTACCAGAGACAGTATTCCAACAGCATCTTCCACTAAAACCTGAATTTCCAAAATGTTTTGAAAGCTTCATGAAAAATTGCAACATCACAACCTCCATATTCGAGTACATTTTCCTTACCATCTTATAAAGTCTTCCAAACCTTGCTGAAGTACTGCACTGAATGATATACATTATTTTATATTTATTTTTATCTTCTTTCCTCTCGATGCCTTTCCCTACTTAAATTGGGGCCGGGGGGGGGGGCAAAGGCTAGCTTTTCTATTTTCTTTCTTGTGCAAGATTTAATTGTGATTTTCAAACTTCGCTTCCCCCCTCCCCCCCCCCCTTTTTACATTGTGTTTATTTGCTTCATGTTACGATCCGGTAGGATAGGTAGACCTCATAAAATATAGAGGATACAATTCTGTGAAGAAGTCACAGGTTCTGGGCAGACTGTTTTAATAACTGAGATTTTCCACTTAGCTTTAATTAACAGTGATAAGTGACCTGTTTTGTAATGTTCCCACACACAAAAAGAAATGTAGAAAAGGGGTAACAAAACATGATTATATGGCCAATGTGCAGATCCAGATGTTGTAATATTTTCAGTATTCAAGTGACTTGGAAAGTAGATTGATCAGCAGCTCATCAAAATGCTTTCTCAGAAAAGACGAAGGAAGACAATCTAATCGGTTCAGGTTTCAGGGCTGCTGTGTATCCTGGCAAAGTGTCCTGGCTGACCCACTACACTTAACCAAGCTGGTAGGAATGGGCGCGTCTGATGTCTTCTGCTGGCTTTTCCCAAGTGCTGTACATTTTTTTATAAATAAAAACTGTGAATATATACATACAAATTATAAGTATTCCCCCTTTTTTATTTTTGAAAACCAAAAAGCTCTGATTGGGGGGCATATTGGGTAAAATGTTTGAAGACAATTATTTAGTCACAGACTCAGGATAATAAAAGAAACGTGTAAGAGCATTTTAAGATACTAAAGTTGAAATGACCACGATAAACCACCTAAGTTTATGAACAATTTCCCACCCTTTTATGGTGAATGGCTAAAACAAATAGCTAATGTCTATACTTTGAAGGAAACATGTAACAGTTTTGTTCAATATCTTATACTCTGTGATGCTTGGCAAAGAAAAAAATTCATATAAATTACCTGTCTTGACTTAAAAAAAAATCTCAGCATATAATTCCACTGAAGATTCATAATAAATTTCTTAAATTGATCCTCTAGAGAACACTTTTCCTTCTCTTTCCAAAATACAGAACAAAAAAATGCTCTAACTCACATAGGGAATGTGCTGTGGTAGAAGCAACATCTCAAGTCTCCCTCATAACTTTCCCTGCCAATTTTCATTATGGAATTCGTTTCAGAATCAGGATTTTGAGTCATTCTCCTGAGTCTCTGCTAGTACAGTTTCACTGTTAATTACATAGATTGATAGTCTTTCCTTTTTGTTATAGGGGAGTTACTAGGTCATACACCCTTCTGTCAAACTGGGGTAGTTTGTTAGGGGCCAGTAGGAAAAGCCCAACCTAAATAACAAAGGGTTTTGGCTCGTAGGATTCTCTTTTCTTCAGGCCAATCATAATCTGTCACTCTTTTTCAAGTTAGGTTATTCATGCTTTAAGTTTTTGTGTGTCTCCCATAGCTTATAATAGTAATTTAATGGGTTACTCCTTAAGTAGGTCAAGGTTCTTTATTGTAGATTTTCTGTTGCCATATCCAAATCGGTAAAATGCCCCACCAAGTCCTAATATTCAAACTGGAGAGATGCAGAAGAGGGCAATTCATGGTCGTGTGGGTAAAAACCCAGGCTTCTGGTACAGCTGGCGACCTCTGTTTTGTCATAGAGAGGAACACAGTGAAGGAATTGTCCTGAAGTCTACGTCTGCATTCATCTGAAAGTAGCATCAGTTGTAGCCATGACCTGAGGTAGGGCTCTTCCTGAGGAGTGCAAAGAATTGCAGGAAACTGTGGGTCGCTATTAAGTCATCATGAAAGCCTTAGCAAGGAGAGAGTTGCATAAGCTTGACAATAGCTCAAACCTAATCGATTAGAGATTTGGATAAATAACTTAATGGCCCGACTCCTTTTCTAATGTTTTACTAACAGCTACTACCATGTGTATATGGTCCCAGGATTTTAAAATTGTCTTTTCTATTCATATTATTTTAAATGGATGGAAAAGTGTTTACTTTCCTCAACTGTTACAGAATTGTTTCTTTTAATATTTGATAATACATAAAATTTATACAAGGGTATTTTGCATTACACTCTTGTTCATAATTCATCAAATAAGCTGTATAATCTTTGTACTTGTTCAACTATAATTAGGAATTATCACTGAAGTCCTAGCCAGGATCCTGTCCTAATCAGTTGTCCATGTTGTGTCCTAGTTCTTTTTTACAGAAGACCCACTGCAAGTACTGTCATTGTGGGCAAAAAAACCCTGTACACTCGTGTTCAAGCCACTCATGTGTCTGGATAATAGAGCTGTGACTGGCCTCCAGACGTACATACCTTAAGGCAGAAGTTGATTGCATTACTAGTTTATAGTTTTTCAAAGGCTGCTCTGCAAAAGGTGGAAAGTATTGAACCAGCCAGTATTTTTTTCACCTAGTATCCTACTCAGAGTAAGAGATCACTTGGGATCTTGTACCTTATTTATTTTCTGAGAGGTGGAGATTAAGGGTCATCCTTATAATTTTAGGGTGTCCCTCTAAAACTAGCTCCATGACACTAAGAAAACATGGGAGGGCCAGTGCGTATTGGTACAAAGACCCCCTTCTAATTGTTCTGATACTTGATCAGCGTGTGTAAGGCTTGAGGCCATCAGATCTCTGGAGAAAGCTGCCTTGCTTGTCTGCTACCACACAGCTTTTTACACCACAAGAGCGCCTCTTGGGGGTTTTCTTTTTTGAAGCTGTTTTGGCACTAATTCCTCTTGATGGTGACTCATAAAACAAATGTTGTTTTTCACAAAGTTCCTGAAAGAGAAAGAGGCGCTAATGAAAATGTCATTCTTAGTTTATAGCATTAGGGGGAAGGGTACAGGCTGTTATTTTTTTTAAATCACCCTGGGGCTCTATCTAATGTTTTAGCTAAGCAAAAAAAAAAAAGAAGAAGAAGGACATTTTTATTGTAAAGCTTTGTTGGATCCTGGAATTCAGTAGACCGCAGAACTTTGGTCCATCTCATGCAAAGGTAAAGTGGGGAGGGTGACTTACCAGAACACAAGGCATTCCTACCTGCAGAGTCCAAGGATTGTATTACATAGAACCAACGGAGATAACATCCCTGTTTTCTCCGCTTCTCAAACTCAAACTCAAATATGCCAGTATGTATATCTACTGCCTTCAGTAGATATTGTCTACATTGTCTGCCTTCTGCGTTATTCCCTTGCTCCTGCATTAATAATTTTTTCTACAGGATTACTCTTATCAGGATAAAAATTTGCCCTAGTACTTTATGTTTATTTAAGAACAAAATAAAGGGGTCCTTAGGTGACTCAGTCAATTAAGCATCCGACTACAGCTCAGGTCAAGATCTCACGGTTCATAAATTCAGGCCCTGCATCAGGCTCTCTGCTGTCAGCACAGAACCTGCTTTAGATCCTCTGCCTCTCTTTCTGCTTCTTCCCATGTGTCTCTCTCAAAAGTAAACTTTAAGAAAATAATGATTAAAAAAATGATAAACCAAACCAAAGCCACCTTTGAATCTCCTTTTTCAAAGATCTTTTCCTGTAATTTAACCGGTTACTTAAGTGGCCCGTATGCATCTGGTACTATGGTAGGTACTGAAGACAGAGTGGCTATGGGCTTCTTTCAAGGAGCTTACACCTTAATAAAGGAGACAGGCACACAAGCATATAGTTTCAAGTAGTAAAAGTGGTAATGAGAAAAGTAAGTGGAAAGGAAAAAAAAGAATGAAAATAGTTGGGTGAGAGGTGACTATATCCTACTGCTGGCATCGCTCTAAATAGGTGACATTTGATCAGAAACTATAACAAGAAGGGAACCATGGAAGCCCTATTTACAGAAAGGCCAGATTGTGGTGAGTACAGAAATGGCAAGATGAGGTTGGAGAGATAGGTGGCAGCCATAGTCAGAAGTTTGCATTTTATCTGAAATGTAACTTGAACTATAGGATTTTGAGTTGAGGAATGACATTTGTAAAAGATCAATCTCACTGCCCTGTGGAGGACATACTGTAGAAGGCCAGGGCTGGAAGACCAGTGTGGAGGTCAGTCTAGTCCAGGTGGAAGATGGTGGTTGGAACTCAGAATGGTACTGGTCTGAAGTCTCAGGCTCATGCTATGTCTTGTTGACAGATTTAACGAGATGTAGTGATATAGTGTGGATGTGGGGCATAGTGTATCATGGATGAATCCTAATCTGGTCTGAAAAGCCCCTCCCCACAACCCCCAGGCAGAAGGCTTATGGAAGAATGTGTGTGCATGTGAGTGAGTGGGACTGAGAATCAAGAATTCTGTGCAGGTCATGTTAAGCTAGAGAGGCCTATTAGACATTCCATCCAAAGATATTAAGTGAACAGTTAGATTTGGAAATTTGAAAGTCAGGTAAAAGGTCAAAACCTGGAGATAGACATTTTGGAGCCATCACTTTATCCATGGCATATGATGAGTTAGGGAGAGACCTAAGGACTAAGTCCTGGGCACTATTGTTTTTAAAGGTATACAGGAGGAAGAGGAAAGGGAGGAAGCAGAGGAGACCAAGAAGTGACTAATGAGGTAGGAGGAAAGTCAAGGAAGGGTGATATTCCAGAAGACAAGTGAAAAGCATTTGCAGATAGGGAACATGAGGAATGGGGCAAGTGCTTCTGGGAAGTCAAGTAACAGGGACTCAGAACTGCCCCTAAGGTTTGATAACTTGGAAGTCCTAAGTAGCCTTCAGAGTAAGACCATGAGTAAGTCTGAGTGGAGTAAGTTCAAGAAAGAATGGAAGGTGAGGACACAGAGACAATATAGAGTACAGTACAACCTTGGCTTGAGAGCATAATTCATTCCAGAAACATGCTTGTAATACAAAGCACTTGCATATCAATGCAAAATTCAAGAACCACTGGCTCATTTGTGATCATGTGACATTCAGCATCACCTACTACTCGCATTGCAAGATATCACTCCTATATCAAGTTAAAATTTATTAGAAATGATTGCTTGTCTTGCAGAACACTCACAGAACAAGTTACTTGCAATCCAAGGTTTTACTGTACTTGAGAACTGAAAAGTAGGGAGGAAAGGGGTTGGTGCCTGGAGGGAGCTTGAAGTTCTGGGAGGTATATTGTTTATGATGGTAAACATGCAGCTCTGCGTGTGTGTGATGATAAGGCGGAAGTTGATGGCACTCAGTGCATAAAGGAAAGAGCTGGCAGAGATGGAGGATATGGGCATAGATGTGGGTCGTTTAGTAAATGGCATGGAGGATGTGTTGGTCTCTATTTCTGTTTTGTCAGCGAACTGAAAAGGCAAGATCATCAACAGAGAGGAAGTGGGAAGAATGTTCGAGGCTTGAGGAAAGACTGTAAAGTAATCCTCTTGGAGAGGAGGGAAGTCAACTCTCTGGGCAATGTGGGTTGCAGGACTTGCCCAAAGACCTACTTGAGATTTGTGTTCATAAATTAACAATCTATCTTGTCAGCGCAGTTGTGTGTTTTCTTCAGCCACATGCAGTCCCTTGGATGCACGGATAAAATAAGAAATGGTTTCATCAGAGTTGGTTTTCCCCTAAATGTTGGAGGAAGAGAAGGCTGGGAAAAGGGGCGGTGGTGGTCCGCGCAGTCTGAGCAGGGGAAGCGAGGACATGGCGATGGCTACTCAGTGGATTGCAGGCCCTGGTGTGGGGAAGATTTGTTGAGGTGCTGGTCCTTGAGAACGTGAGCTGGGATGGTCCCTTCTCAAGCCTCAAACCTTCTGTCCTGCCACTCCCCTGAGACTGTGCCTGACAAGCCTGCGGTCACCTCACTCTTTGTACTTGACCTCTCAGTGGCTTTCAGCACCATCTGCTCCCATCTTCCTTGAACACATTTTTTTTTGTGTTGGTGACCCCATGGTCTCCTGGCTTTCCTCCAAACTCACTATTGGCTCCTTTTCAGTCTTTTTGGATACTCCGTCTCCTCTGTTTGATCTCTAAATGTTGGATTAACCTAGGGCTTGGTTCTGGACCTCATCCCCCTCTCTCTGCTCTCTGACTAGATTTCATCTGGGTCACAATTGAAACACCACCTACAAACTACATGCCACCCCAATCTGACCCCATCCCTGAGTGGCTTTCAGGCTGATTATATATCCCGTAGCTGACTAATAATGCATCTACCTATTGCCTAATAGTCATTTAAAAATGAATATATCTAAAACAGTACTCTGGAACCTCTCCATCCCTAAAACCTGATTCTCCTTCTGGCTGCCCTATCTTACCATCCATGTTGCTTCTCAAGCTACACATTTAGGTGTCATCCTGACTACTTCATGGCCTTACTCTTATATCCAATTCATTCCTTCATTCAATAACTTTATCTGAGATCAATAAGCCAGTAAAGCTGATAGAGAAGTGCTCTAAGAACTAAGCCTTAGGGCACAACCACTTTAAAATAGTGGGAAGATAAGACAGAACCAGTAGAGGATGCTGAAGGAGTGACTGAGAGGGGACAACCGGGAGGGGGGTTCTCGAAGGCCGTGAAGCAAGTATTTCAGGAAGGAGGGCATGCTCGCCTCGGTCCCATTCTAGGGATGATCACCACGGCAGTCATCAGGCTGAGGAATGAGAATTGACCACTGGCTTTAGCAATGGAGAGGTAACTGGGATGTTAAAAAGAGCAATTTCAGTAGAGTGGTGGCCATAGAAGTCTTACTGGAGCAGGTTCATAAGAGAATGGGAAAAGAGGAGTTGACTACGAATATGCTAGAATTTGCTATGAATTGTAGCAGAAAAACAGCAAAAGCTAAAGAGAAAAATGGAATCAAGGCAATTTTTTTTAAAGGGGAAAAATTACACAGGGGTTTCATTCTGGTGAGAAGCTGAGATAAAGGGAGAAGCAAAATGGTCAGGATGCATGGGTGAGCAAAGAAAACTGTCAGAGAATGTTCTAGAAAAGGCATGGGGGAGAGCATGAAGTGGTTGGCCTCATATAGGAATGCTGAGGCTACCAGAGAAAACCCAGAGAGTTGGTGGTGTATTTGGATGCAAACACATGCAAGATGATGGAGGTTCCCTTCTGATCGTGTCCATTTTTCTCAGTAAAGTCAGAGACAAGGCCATCAGTGGGAGTGAACAGGGCTAAGGAAGAAGGGAGGTTTCCAGAGAGAGAAGGCAGTATGGAGCAGTCGTCTTGGAGACAAGCAGTGAATGGGCCAGGGACACGTGCGATGGCCAGGCAGCACTGAGGGCCGCTTGAGGTCAGTGATCATGATTTAAAATGAGAAAAACCCAACACTGCACTTGTGTGCTTTCTCGGCCACGTTCAGCTGTGCGGCTGCAGAGGCTTACTTGGCATGCCTCAAAATGTAAATCAGATCATGTCACTCCCTGCTTAAAATATTTTAGTTGCTTCCTGTTGCACTTAGAATCAAATCCAAACTCGCTGGGCCTGCAGAGCTCTGTACACTAGTCTCTACCTACTTTCTGACTAATCTTGCACAGATTTTGGCTTCCTGAGCTTCTTACGGTTCCTGGAACAGGTCAAGTGCGTTTCGGATTAGCCTTTGCACTGTTCTCTCTGCCCAAATTCTCTTTTGTCCTATCTTTGTTGGCTCCTTTATTTTATTTTATTTATTTTTTGTTGTTTTTGGCTCCTTTATTATGACATAGATTTTATCTTAAATGCTGCCTTTCAGAATAACCTTCTCAGATCACCCAATCAAAAGGAGTACCCTGGCCGGGCTTATGTTGAGCATTTGACTCTTCACTCTTGATTTTGACTCAGATCATGATCTTGAGGTTTGTGAGATGGAGCCCCGTATTGGGCTCCACACTGACAACAGGGAGCCTGCTTGGGATTCTCTCTCTCCCTCTCTCTCTGCCCCTCCCCCACACTCTCTCTCAAAATAAATAAACAAACTTAAAAAAGAAAATTAGCCCACTACTTAGGGGGCTATCGTATTGGCATGTTTTAATACTCATGGTGTTTTTGTTCATTGAATAATGTTGCCGTAGTACCTAGAACAATTCCTGGCACATTTTAGATGCTCAGGAAATATTTATTGAATAAGTAAACTTGGGTGAATGAATGAAGCAATGACCACATACAATAAACTACTGGAAGTGAAAAATAACCTAAGTCTCAGACCTAAAATATTTCTGAAACGTGAGCTTGTTAATTTTCTCTATTTGTTTCCACTGAAACTGAGGAAAAGCATCAAACTCACAGCTGAAATAGCAAATATGGCAAACATCCCATTTTTGAGTTTGTAGCTAGCAGGGCAGAAGAAGTTCAAAATAAAATCCTTTCCAATTACATTATTGCTGAAATCATTCCTGACCTCTCAGCTGAGTCACTGTTTATTTTATTAGAAACTTAACAACCTTGGGAGAATATTTGTTTTCTCAGCCTTGCAGAAATGGAAGGAAAAGAACCGAACTCTGAAGATGAGAAAGAAAAATGTTAAGCAGCCTAAAAGATCAACTTCGAAGTTAATTTGACCTCATAAATTATTTCCTTTCTTACTCCTTAGGAAGTCATTGGGACATACGTGTCAGGACTATCTCTTTCCATGGTGACAAAAAACGATTCATTTTATTTCATAAACTCCTAAATTTTGAAGACTTGCTTAACACAGCAGGCTCCTTCCTCACTCTCTAAGCTCACTTAAACTTCTGCATCTCAGTGAGCTCCCTGGGCTTTCTGGTGCCCTGCATCTACTTAGCCTGCTGGAGAACCATTATTTATTTTATCTTATTTCTGTCGCTGACATTTCCCTCCAGGGAACCTTGTTTAACGTACATACTTTGGCCAGTCTGCACAATTCGGGCTGCTTATGGCTTCATGTGAAAAGCCTTTGCCAACCTGCTTCTTGGAGCTAAGACAAGCCACGGACTCTACTACTATGTAAACAGGGGTTCGCCAAGATTTCCCAGAGCGCCTCTTCCCTTTCTGCCCTCGGAACTAGGCTTCCCCACAGCACACACCCTAGGAGCTGGCCTTCACTGCTGCTATGAATGTCACATGCAGGATTATTTTGCCACCCCATCTTTTATAATTCTCTGCATCAGAGCTTGAATCTATTTCTGGTCCCCAGTGCCCGGTACCCATGTAGTTGTTTGTATCTGGGGTCGACAGTACTTTGGCTTTTGGATTTCTCTTACTTTGCAGTTTATAACTTGAGGTTTGGATCTAAATTTGAATAACTGCGTGACTCAAAAGTAACCGAAATGTGATTCTTTCCAAAACATTTCATAATTCAGAGCTTTACGGATTTAGACGGATTCTTTCCCCACCCCAATGCTGAATGAGTAAGTTTTGCTGAGTTTCAGACAGCCAAATCAGAGTTGCTAGGGAATGTCTTATTCGGGAGGTCTACTAGATAGAAAGATTGGCCTTTCCTAGGCTTTGGCCTCAAATATTTATTTGGTTTGCAATTCGAGACATTCTGGCAGCCCCGTATGAAAAATAAATCTAAAAGTTTCTTAACCTTAACTCACCCAGAATGTTCCTTCCACTTTCAAGTGAGATTGGAAAAAAAAAAAAAGATGCAATCACAACTGACAACAGGATAGGCCCTTCGTTTTGTTCAGTTAATTCCTAACTGCTTCCTCCCTGCCTCAACTCCGTAGTGTTGTTCACAAGAACTTTAACACACTTGTCTTTTTTAAGGGAATTTCACATGCCCCAGCTGATAAATAGGTGGTTTAAAAAGTGCTTATGCACACGGTGGACAGACCATAAAGCCAGTGACACACAAGTCCCAGGGTCCCTCCCTTCACCACCTCTTTCAAGACCCATATAGTCACACCTAACTTTACATTCGTAATTTGTATTATTTTCCCTCCAACAGGGCCCTCAAAAGTTTAGGGTCCACGAAATGTGGTCAGCCCCCACTTATATCCCCGTGCACTGATGTGTTGAGGACCGGCTTCCGATGGACACTGGTCTTCCCCCCCTCCATCCATTTGCATGTCCCAGAGGCATCACACAGATAGTATATATGAACTGAGCCCAGAGTTGTCTCTGAGCCCCGCCAGGCTCCTGCCCCCCAATCCTGTTCTTCCTCCTCCTCGTCTTAAGAGAGGGCATGTCCCCATTGTGTATGGGGTTAGTGCTCTAAGCTTGAGAGAGATTGGCTCCTTTCCCACAACCATCTTTTCCAATCCAGGTCCAAGTTGTTTGGTTCCCTCCCTACATGCCATCCAGCCCCATCGTTCTCTACCTGATTTCTTCAACAGACTCCCAGCGGTCTCCCTCATTTGCCAGAGTCCTCCTTTAAAAATCGGTAGCTTTTTCCTCCTGTTCTGTTACTTTATTTTTTAATTTTTATTTGCAAATGTTTAATGTTTGTTTATTTTTGAGAGACAGAGACAGAACACGAGCAGGGGACAGGCAGAGAGAGAGGGAGACACAGAATCCAAAGCAGGCTTCAGGCTCTGAGCTGTCAGCAGAGAGCCTGACTCAGGGCTCGAACCCATGAGCTGTGAGCTCATGACCTGAGCCAAAGTCGGTTGCCAACTGACTGAACCACCCAGGTGCCCCTCAACATGCCCCACTGCCTTTAGCATAAAATCCAAACTCTTTACCAAGAAGGACGAGCCCCTCACTGTTCTTTGTCTTTTGTTCTGCACTCACATCTCAATCCTTCTAACCCCTTCATACTGCACCAGTGAGTATAGAGGCCTCTGAGTGTGATCCCAGTGTCACACACATGCCTCTTTGCCCAGATAACTCCTTCAAGATTCTACTTTGGTATTAGCTCCTTCAGGAAGACTTTATAAATGAGATCCTCCAATAGGGGTGATTTTCCTTTGGGCCTGCCAACAGTGGTAAATATTTGCAATAGTCTGTTTGCTTCCCTGTCTCCTAAGGAAGCTATGGATTATTTGGCTCCTACATCTTCAGTTCTTTCCTAGAACCGTGTCTGGTGCACAGTAGATTGTCAAAATAGAGTTGAATGAATAAGACCCGAGGCGGTGGGGAAGGGAGTGGTGTGGTGTAGCCAGTCTGGCTCACTTATCTGAACATGTACCTCGGCTTCTTCCCATTGCGCAGGTTCCTCTCAGCAGTAGATTAAACCACACCCTACAACCCAGAGATCAAAACCTATTGTGCTTTCACTGTCACTCATGCTCTAATCCCCCCACACACAATGAATTCAGCATTGGCCTTGTTCATAGATTATCAAACTGAACGGTGGAGGCTTTTTAACCATTTGCTAGGAATCAGTATTATGCTAGGCACTGTAGAGAGTTTCCATAAGAAAGATAATAGGCAGAGACCACTCCTGGAAACCAAGACTTTATGACTTAGTTGAGGAGGTAAAACCACTAGTGTTCTAGCTAAGCCAATAGAGAAGAAAATGGGATGAGAAAACATGAAAAATCCAGGAGAAAGGAATGCTATCCAGCTCTAGGATTATGCAGGGCTTCAAAGACGAGGATTTGCAATGTCTTTTAAGGCATAAGGATGGCAGGCTAAATCTGCAATGATAATAATATAATGTAGGAATAGGAGAGATAAAGAAATAAGTATCAGTGAGGTAGGAGGGAATCCAGGAAAGAAAACTGTTTCATAGGCATCTTAGGCCTGGAAAAGGCCTTGAATCTGAATCAAGTTTCCAGATGAATTCATGGAGTTACCAAGGTCTGAGGCTGTTAGTTATTTGAATCATGTATTTGTAACAATCTCGTTCAGATTCTGTGCTCTCCAAGAAATCCAGTCTGTCGCTTTCAACTAGCACAGAGCCAGGCAATGTGCTGATCCGGCCAACAGTCCAGCTGGCCTCCCCGACGATTACACATCTTCATAAATGAATAACTTTCACTTTCATTGTATTTTTTAAAAACAGGGGCCTTATCTGTATTAAAAAGTAATCCTACAATTTGATGTTTAATTTACAGCTTGAATTAAAAGTCTTTCTGCTCACTTAGGTGAAATATTAAAAAACACAAACCACTCTGGGGGCTCCTGGGTGACTCAGTCAGTTAAGCGTCTAACTCTTGATTTCGGCTTAGATCATGATCTCACGGTTCGTGAGATTGAGCCCCGTGTTGGGCTCCATGATGACAGTATGCAGCTTTCTTGGAATTCTCTTTCCCAATCTCTCTGCTCCCCACTGCGTCTCTCTCTCTCTCTCTCTCTCTCTCTCTCTCTCTCTCTCTCTCTCTCTCTCTCTCTCTCTCTTTCAAAACTAAATAAATGAGTATGAAAAAAATTAAAACTGCAAGCCTCTTAAAAGTATATAAAATAAAAAGCAAAAGTTTTCCAAACCCTGCTTTAAATGAATATGTACACATACAGCCACCATCAAATCACCCATCAGGTGTATTCTTCCTTCAGACAAAAGCTGAAGTATCACGGTGCCCACATTTCCTGTAACAATCATACATTTCTCTCCAGCGTATTGAAAGTATTTCCAGAAGAAATTCACAAACTGTAAATAAGTCATGCCCTTCCATTATATTAAAACCTAAGAGCAAGTATCTCTCCGGGTTCAAGTGTAAGGGTTTAATCCTAGGAAGAAGAGCAAGGTCCCCTTCATTCCCGGCCCCTGTGCATGGCCTCCTTGCCCACCGTTAAGCAGTCAGAGCTGTGAGCTCTGTTACCAAAACTAAAGAGTTTTCTACAGTCCACGTCTAAGTTGACTCGTCTAAACAATCTCTCTATGTGAGATGCATTTCACCAGTTTTCTGAATGTCATCCATATGGGAAACTCTTTATCTTCTTAAACTCATTTTGATTGTGCCATATTTGGAATAACTGCCGTCACTTAAACTCCAGAGCGTTCCTGAGAATCTTAGACTTAACAGGTGTTTGGGGCTTACAGACGACCTACAAGTAGAAGCCTGTGGTTTGGGCATGGGGGGGGGGAGGTCATGACATTTAAAGAGGTCCCTGAATCCTCCCCCTCAGAAATAACCCTCCTGGGTGGGGGATCGAGGGAGATGAGAGAGGTTCTTTGAACATTTCTGAAAAGAGCCTTGAAAAGTTCACCTGTTGGCTATTCGAACTCCTTCGCTGAGTCATGCAGATTCAACACATAGCCTGAAACCTGCAATTGTGCTCTGAGATACGGTTTCACACCATAGGGAATATCCTGAAATGATTTCAGATGTTATCGTTATCCAGTTGTGCATAAAGCTGCCCTTTGTTGGACCAGAGTGTTGTCTCAGAGAGCGACGCACCTAATACTTACGCCTTGGCCAGCTCCGCTGATATCTGTTCCAAAGAGCGTCCCTTTGTCTCTGGTATACACACGACCACAAAAACCAGGGACGCCAGGCTCATGATCGTATATATAAAGCACACCCATGGCAAGCCAATGAGATCTACAGAGGACAAAAGAGACTGATTAAAAATGTGGGTTTTGTTGTTTTTTTTTATTTGAGAGAGAGAGAAGGAAAGCAGGGGAGAGGGGTGGGGAGGCAGAGAGAGAGGGAGGAGAGAGAGAATTCCAGGCAGGTTCCACACTCAGTGGGGAGTCCAACACCAGGCTGGATCCCAGAACCCTGCAATCATGATCTGACCAGAAATCAGGAGTAGGACACTCAAACTACTAAACCACCCAGGCACCCCTAAACATATGTTTTGTGTTGCTTTGACCCCATTTGTGGGCAGCTGCTTCTTAGAGCATATATAAAAACATGTGTATTTCCAAACACACTGGTAGTGTATATATCTGGAAAATAGCAACTGCAAATTAAAAATATAGCCAACCTCTGTAAGTTTCATGTTTACAAGCTACCCCAGCTTCCCTGTCAAAGTAAATAGAAGCCTTGTGCCTACCACAATTCAAACCCAATACCATCTTCCTGCTGAACATTATTTCTTTGCTTTCAAAATGGTAATATACACGGGTGCCTGGCTGGCTCAGTCAGTTAAGTGTCCAACTTCGGCTCAGGTCATGATCTCACGGTCTATGGGTTCGAGCCCCGCATCCGGCTCTGTGCTGACAGCTCAGAGCCTGGAGCCTATTTCAGATTCTGTGTCTTCCTGTCTCTCTGACCCTTCTCCCTCAAGCTCTGTGTCTCTCTGTCTCAAAAATAAACTATATAAAAAATTTTTAAAAACAAAATAGTGATATACATGCTCTTTGCAAAAAAGACTTCAACCAACACAGAAACAGACAAAACAGAGGTAAAATATCTCCTCACCCACCCCTCCTCCCAGTTTCCCTCCTGGGAGTCCTGGCTGGAGCAGTTTGGTTTCTGTTTTGGTGGGGATTTTTAAAGACATTTATACAGATGCACTTTTCTTGAAACGAGCTTTCTCTTCTTCACCTGACTCAAATACCTCACTCGTGTTGGCGATATTCATTTGAGTAGCTGTCAGCATATCTCTAATGACCCTTCCTGGATTCAGAGAAAAAAGTGGTAACAGTTCTAATGAAAGGCCTTAGCTTGCTAAGATTCATCACCAAGAAGCCGGATCCGTGCCTGCCAGCCTGGTGTTTCCTCTGATCACTTCTAGCCACAGGTGCAGTCCTTTTGTAGTTACTGACCAAGGTCAAGGCAAGTTAGCTGGGGAGAAGTGGCCCCCAGGGCACCGGAGCCTAGCATGTGCACTGCGCAGTCCCTGGCTCAGCAGCAGGAAGTCCAGCCTGGGAGGGGGGAGGGGGGGTTAGTGCTGGAAGACACCAGCTCTTAACAAACACAGACTCACACTGACCACAGGCAGAGACAGTGCAAATAGCCCTGAACGGCTGCAGTCACAAATCCCAGCTGGTCAGTCAGGGAAAGTGCAGTGGGGCGGTTTGGCGAATGCAGCGTGGAAGGATCTGAGCATGTTAACTACCCGTCAGTCAGCGGTGCTGAGGTGAGGAGAAGCAGGAAGAAGGGACGGTGCTGCAGCTTTTTGGGCGCTTTTAAATACAGTCCGATCCCTTGTGCTTTCCTTGGGGCTGGCACACGCTTTAGCCAGGGGGTGCTTACTAAAGTGCTTGTAGAATCGGTCCTCCTTTCCTCTCTGGGACATGAAACCAGAATACAGAAAGTGAAAATAAGAGGGGGGCACCTCATCGAACTTGTCCTCTGTTCTGTTTTGAACACTTTCAGTAACAGGGAGCTGATGCCTTCAGAGATTCTCACCGCGTGGCGGGCTGGCCCTGCCTGTTACAAAGGTCTTCCTCACGGATTCTGAAGTTCAAGTCTACCTTTCAGGAGCTTTGGCTCAGAGGTTGTGCATTGCAGCTCTCCGTCCCTTCTTCATGGCAGCCAGGCAGACACCCGCGCTCACTTCTCATCCCTTCCCTGAGCATCTTCTCGCCCCAAACACCCAGAACTTTTGCAACTTGTCTGCACAGACTGCGGGTCACATGCCCATCTGAGACGCCCTCTCTGGACACATGGCAACCCTCTTAAAATAGCTAATCCTCTTAAAACCTTTTCCTCAGAGCTGAGCACAACGCAGCTGTATCATGCCCACGGCCCAGGAATTCGTTTCTGCCTTTATTGCTACTGGAACACTTTGCTTTTATTGCTATTGAAATCGCACTGAAAAGGCTGGTGTCCAAGGGCTTGCTGCCAGGCAGAACCCTTACAGTTGACTTTTGAAAGTAAGTACAGGTTTCCCCATTCTCGGCAATTTTGTGTTGTGCCACTTGGCTTTTACGAGAGACCGACATTAGTATCTTTTTTTGCTAACTGAGAGAAATCCAGAGAGGAGTTTTGCTCTTAGGAAGTGGGAGCTGCCTCTGTGCTTCATGCCATTTTGGCTTAGGAGAGGTTCATAGAAACACTCTACTTTCGAAAAGCGGGAGAAGCCTGTATTGCATTTCAAACTCAGTCCAGTGAAATGTCATCCACGGGTTCGTTCCAGGATTTTGAAGTGAATGCGCTTTCCCAACATTTGTTCTAAATGCAGGAGAACTTCTGAATGTGCATTAGCTCATCTCCTACATTAGCCAGCCTTCCCAGAGATTTAGGTCAGCTTTTCCCACCCCTGATCGTTTCCATTCTTCCTTCTATTTTTTAAGTAAAACTTTAAGTATAGTTGACACACATGATGTTACGCACATTTTAGGTATCAGG
Organism: Suricata suricatta; assembly: GCF_006229205.1. NCBI lineage: Eukaryota > Metazoa > Chordata > Mammalia > Carnivora > Herpestidae > Suricata > Suricata suricatta. Next base: position 115,897,332 of record NC_043706.1, read on the forward strand.
ATAGTGATTTGACACATTTATACATTATGATGTGCTCACTCCATTTTTTTTTTTATATTTCACTTTCTCCCCATCAAAGGGCAGATAAGGGCCGTGTGTGTGTGTGTGTGTGTGTGTGTGTGTGTGTGAAGGTGAAAGGTACAGACCTATGTGTGTGATATGAGGACAGGTATGGTTGGTGCTAATGACCAGTTTCTTTGTTTCCTTTAATCTTTAGGCTATTTCTAAAAATGTGGGACATGTGAAAATTTTATGTAAAAACACAAACCATGGTTAATTAATAACTCCAAAACTGAATTTCCCAAAGTAGATGTACTAAAAAAAAGTGGTTGACAAGTAAGTAAGAAGTATAGATATATATCTTTTTGAGTACACATCCACTTTTCAAAATTTATATTTTATATATGTTATTTAGTATGTATATCAGATACATATATAATGGGAAAAGGAAAGAAAGAAAATGGCTCCTTAGTCAATTTTGGAAGATGCTAGGGAACTATTTCATTATTTTGAAAACTAGAAAATAAAGAGGACGTTTCAAGCATTTACCTTGCCTTTTTTCTATGATTCATACTTTAGGGCAGGCTCATAACAAATGAGAAGAAAGTCCTCCTTAGAGAAGTATCGATGACAAAAATTTAGAAGGAATGATGCAACAAAAATAACGGATCTGGGGCACCTGGATGGCTCATCGGTTAAGCATCCAACTTCAGCTCAGGTCATGATCTCAGGGTTCGAGCCCCGTGTCAGGCTCTGGGCTGACAGCTCAGAACCTGGAGCTGCTTCAGATTTTGTGCCTCTCTCTCTCTCTCTCTGCGCCTTGCCCACTGGTGTTCTGTTTGTTTTTTTCTCTCTCTCTCAAAAAATGAATAAAATATTAAAAAACAAACTTAAAAAAAACAGATCTGGGTGATGATCCTCAGCCCGCATGACAAAGTGGAACACAGACAGGCAGGTGACACAAAGGGTGTGCCTCTGTGGCAGGACCCCCTCCATTCTCTGTGAAGGAATTTACAGACAAACAAATGAGAAAATCTAAATCTGCTCAAGCCTCTAGATCTAAAGAGCAGCTCTCAGGAAACACAAAAGACAGAGAAGGCCGTGTGACATGACTATAATCAGCAAAACCCAGCATGGGGGAACTCTGTGAAACAAATGACCCAGTTTCTTCATCAAAAATCCAAAGGTGGGCAGGAAAAGGGAGAAATGGAGATGAAACCTACAAATTAGGAGCCGTGTCAATCAACTATAAATCAGGTTATTTGGACCATGATTCAAACAAAGTATAAAAAGTAGCAAAAGTATATAAAAAACATAAAAATAATGTAAAACTATAAAAAATATTTTTAAAAGTATAAAAAAAAGTAATTATAAGACATGGAAGACTGTGGACACAGACTGGAGATTTGATACCAAGGGATTATTATGAATATTTTTCTGTTCGATAATGATATGCAAGGATAGCTTTTCAATGTCTTATCTTTTTTTTTTAATGTTTTATTTATTTTTGATACAGAGAGAGACAGAGCATGAGAGGGGGAGGAGCAGAGAGGGGAGACACAGAACTGGAAGCAGGCTCCAGGCTCTGAGCTAGCTGTCAGCACAGAGGCCAACGCGGGGCTTGAACCCACGAATGTGAGATCTGACCTGAGCCGAAATCGGAGGCTTAACCGACTGAGCCACCCAGGCGCCCCTCAATGTCTTATCTTTTAGAGGTCCATGTGGGACTTTTATAGACAAAATGACATCCTGTCTGGGATATGACACACAACAGTTTGAAGAGAGAGGAGCTGGGGATATAAATGAATTAAGAAAGACAACTTTCAGTTGGGTGGTCCATACATCAGGTACATTCGCTTGGTGTTTGAAGGTTTCGAAAATGTCCACAGTGAAATGTCTTTTAGGTGAGTGTACTTCCCTAACATTTGTCCTAAGAGCACAAAAGGTGTTGGAGGCGAACAACGGGTCCTTACCAGTCACAGTCAAAAATGTCAGAGAGATGAGGAGGTTGATACCCCAGTTCATGCTAGACGTTAACGCCATGGCCCGTCCTCTAATTCCAGCAGGAAAAATCTCACTCAGTAGCAGCCAGGGCACTGGAAGAAAGGGAAGAGAGGGTGGGGGGCAGAGAGATGATCAAACACCCGTTGCAATGGAGAGCCAGCCCTCTGCCCTCTGCCCTCACCCTGAGTGGTTTGCAGTTGGTGAGCAGGGCTCTGTCCTTCCTTGGCAGGAGGGAAGAGGACATGCTTCCGCCTCACCTCCAGTCCAGGGAGGAAGGATTTGGGAGAAACACCGACAGAGCCTGACAATCCTGCAAGAGGGGGAGAGACAGAAGGCGCTGGTAGGTGACACCAGGCCTGAGAAATGCAAGTGGGGCAGTGGCTGAGGCCCCCTGCTGGGGAGCGACCAGAGAGGCAGCTTGGGACCTCTGGCCAAGCACAGAGCCTCAGTTCCAGACCAGCGCTCTGCTGCTATAAGTCCGGGCCCTTTCCTATGATTTCCTTTGCCCTTGACCTTGGAGCAGTCCAACATCATAGCTAATGGGTGGGTAGGAAATGGAGCCGGAAGGCAGGAGGAAGGAGGCCCTCTTCGTCTCCCTTCTCCCACTTGGTCTTCCTGACCTAGGCAAGCTGAGTGGATGGAAGCTCTGAATTCAACAGAGCTCCGAAATTTGATTATTATACCGGACTTAATGGTTGAGTGTCTGAAAGGAGACTCTTGTTGGCACAAAAACTGACCAGAACACTTTTTGTTATCTGAGAGTGACCAGGGAGCGTTATAGGACCCGCCTGATGGGATCAGAAGCTGACAGCCTTTCAAGGCCAGTTTCCCCTCATCCAGTAGCTACAAGTAAGTTCCTACAGTGGGCAGAGCACCTCATGAAACTTACTTCAAATGATCCTCCTCAAATCTTACAAGATAGGAACTATTCCTCCTATCCCTCTTTACAAGAGAAGAAAGTCAGGCTGAAAGAGTTAATAATTTGCCAAGGTCACAGGGCTCACAAGTGGCAGAGGTGTCACTGAGTCCTGGCAGTCGGTCGGTGAAACTCATGCTTCTTAATCACGGTGCTCTCTTGGTGGTGGCTTAATAAATATTTGCTAATGAATAAGTAAATGTGGAATCTAAGCCTTTGATTCTGAAGAAAGAAGGACATGGGAGCTGCCCCTGCCCCGGCTCACTGGCTAAGTCACCTTGTGCTGGAAAGCCAGCAGTTGCATACAGACCAGATGCACCATCCCAGCCCAGGGGAGGTAGCGGCAGGGTGGGGGTGGGGGGGATGGGAGAAGTGTGAAGCCACGGAGGGGCCCCACTGCGGGCAACCACTATGGTGGATCATGTGGAAACCAAGCTGTCAGCTGTGCCTCTAATTTAACAACTTGGCTCTCATGGCGAGATCAGGCTCTGGGCAGAAAACATCTGCTCATAGCAAGCCTGCTGTTTTAAAGTAAGAAAAATAAATTGAACTATAGAAGAGAGCTGGAGAAACACTTTTTCTTGGTCATCTTTTCCACGTGAATCCATATAGAGTTACCTTTCGGGTGTGGAAGAGAAATGTAACAAAAGGAACAAGATTATTACTCTCTTAATTAACAGGGACTTCAAAATTAAAATATTGTATCCTTCCCTCTGCTTCTTACCTGCAAAAAACTTTATTAGGCTCTTGCAGATTATGTCCTAGATAGGATCACATTGCTCTTAATGAGACCAGAGCAGTGCTCACACAACCTTGTCTGGCTTTGTAAGACTGGAGAATCTGGTTCTGAGTTGTGGCTCTGACAGCTGTAAATTCTGGCAAAGCCTTTGTAATGACCTGCCTTGGACAAATGCAAGATAAAATTATGTATGTGCAATTTTTTAGAGCTAAATAATCCGTGCCACTGACCGGTCCCCTATGCCCCTTATTGGCATGTTTTTTTGTCACAGTTATATGGAGGGAGGGTCTCTTGTCACCTTTTGCTCTAGCAGCCATAAGGAGGAGGTGGGGGATGGGTCATTCTTTCATTTTATTTTCTGGAGGCATTCACCCAGGTTTTCTTGATCTACTTTCATTCCCACTTCATCACCTCTAAAACCCCTTCTTATTCTCCCCACATTTATCATGACCTCCTCTTGGAATTATTTGGTGGGATTTTGGAAAATCATTGGTGGGGACATCAGACTCATGCTGGTGTTGGATGAGAACAAGCTGATCTTGCTGTAGAAAGAGGTGGAGCTCACCAACAAGAACATGGGACAGTTTCACAAAGCCCTAGTTATAAGCACTCAATCTCAACTGTCAAAGGCTTCCTAAAAGGACCCACAGTCTACACGAAAAGCCTGTACTAGGTATGCATTCAATTCAGCATCTGGGCCAGCTTCATGGGCAGTTGAACCAGTCAGTCAGTGAGCAAACTGAATGTTGAGAGAGAGACTTTCCTCCATCTCTGATAAGAGCTTGTCAGGCAAACCTTGCAACTGACGTTTCCAAAAAAGAATATATCATTACAGAAAGGTTCTACTTCTTTTTTGATCTAATGGAAAGAATTTAAGAATCGATGCCTTGGTTTATCTAATATTAACAAACTGGATGTTGTAGCAGTAGACAAGGATTTTGACAAGGATGGTTTGATCTCCCAATAAGGAGCATGTCAAGTCAAAAATAAGGAGGATATTAACTTAACAATGAGTTCAGAACCCTAAAGTCACAGATTTTTGAATTCAGAAAATGAACTAAAGTTCTGAGAATGGTCCTTGCAGCAAGGTAGAACTTAGTGAAAGGATAAGAACCTCTCCATGGCAGACTTAGGAGCAAGATGATGCCAGAATCTGAAAGGCCAAGTTCCCTGGAAAGGGTTATGAATACCCAGAGCAGAAAGAATGGAGAAGCTCTGTTTCTGATCACTAAAAAAGAACTCAGAGATGTAAACTATCACATGGGAATTTAACATGTTTATATTTGTAATGACAAGTAGGAGTCTTCTGAAAATCACCAATGTTTTTTCTAATGAGATGGTCTCATTTCTCTCCCAGAGAAAATCAAGTTATTGTCATATGCCACAGTGAGGAAGTGGTGGCTCTCTCTGGGTGTCCTTGTTCTCCCCTTCCCTGATGGCAGACCCACAGAGGATGCCTTGTGCCAACTGCACAGTGAACTCTTCTACAGTGAGTGCCACCACTGCTATTTAGCAGACCCTTAAACAATCCTCCTTGATTTCTATTATTCCACCTTTAACCCTGACATTCCAAGACTACCTTGGCAATGTGTGCCTCCATAAATGTCAGGTTCTGCACGTCCTTTTTTGTTGTTAATGTTTATTTATTTTTGAGAGAGAAAGAGACAGACAGAGCACGAGCAGAGAGGCACAGAGAGAGAGAGAGAGAGAGAGAGAGAGAGAGAGAGAGAGAGAGACAGAATGTAAAGCAGGCTCCAGGCTCCAGGCTCTGAGCTGTCAGTGCAGAGCCCAACGCAGGGCTCAAACACATGGACCACAAGAACATGACCTGAGCAAGTCAGATGCTTAACTGACTGAGCCACCCAGGTGACCCTATGCACAGGTCTCTGAGGCCTTCTTTTGTGGCTGCAAGGATAGAAGAAATTTTGGACTTGCCAGGATGCAATTTGTCCACAAGTATTGGAACTTGTATTTCACATTAAATCACCAGGGCCACCTGTCAGAACTTGCCTGATCCAAGTGAAACCTGCAAACAGTGTTTATGGCTGTACAGGCTGTCAAAAAATATGTTGAAGTATCACCATGTGCCATGGAGGACATGGACTTGCATTTGTAGGGGCCATCAGTGGAGATGACCTAGCCCACCCACAGGTCAACTGCCTGCTTATCTCCACCCCCTCCATATAAGCCACCAGAGGCTGTCACTCAGTGCCCTGTGCCTTCAGATTCAAACCCTGCAGCTCTCCAGGAACACTTTCCAGTTGGGCTGAGCTCTTCCTGATCATCCTGGCATGGTGGCTCCAGGCTTGAAAAGTTCAGGGAGGTCTTAGACTCTTACCAGAGAATTCCTAGCAACTTTGGAGGATATTCTACATTTAGGCCACAGAATTTTCAACAACTTGACACACTGGGAAGTCATGTTCTATACTTTGCAAAGGTAAAGCCAACTCCCATGGCTTTTATTGCCTATGCAAACAGCTCAAGGCACACCTAGCTCTCTGTCTGCCAAGATATCCTTTAAATATGAATATGAGAGGGAAATATGCCCATTTCCTTCCAACCAGGTGTTTAAGTCCTGGCTTCATAAGTTCCCTAAAGAAGAAAGTGTGCTCTTTAGACAGTATGCCCCAGTGTATAACACCACTTCCAGTATCAGTGATGATGCGAGAGCTTTCACTTATTTTCATTTTTAATTCTCATATTTTCCTTTCTCTCAGCCTCTCTGAGTTTTGTTCATGTCTGGCCTCTTCTAAAATAAATATTTTATTCAAGAATATTATTTTGTACTATTTAAATAAACAAAAAATAATAAATAATAAATAAATAATAAATAAAATAAAATAATAAATAATAAATACAAAAAATAAAGCCTCAATGTTCCCCAATCTTTCTATCTTCATGATTTCTGGTCAACACCAATTGAGATGAGTTTTTTCACTTTTTAAAGGATTTTTATTTATTTTTGACACAGAGACACAGAGCATGAGTGGAGGAGAGGAAGAAAGAGAGGGAAACATAGAATCCAAAGCAGGCTCCAGGCTGTCAGCACAGAGCCCAATGTGAGGCTTGAACCCACAAATCGTGAGACCATGACCTGGGTCGAAGTTAAACACTTAACTGACTGAGCCACCCAGGAGCCCCTGAAATGATTTTTTTTAATGTTTTATTTATTTTTGAGACAGAGAGAGACAGAGCATAAGCAAGGAAGGGACAGAGAGAGAGAGACAGAGAGAGAGACAGAATCAGAAGCAGGCTCCAGGCTCCGAGCTATGAGTGCAGAGCCCGATGTAGGGCTCAAACTCTCAAACTCTCCTAACTTGGGTTATGAGATCATAACCTAAGCTGAAACTGGAAGTTTAACCAACTGAGCCACCCAGGCACCCCTGAAATGATTTTTTTGAAAATATTTTAAGAGAAACTGGAATAAATGGAATAACCCTCCATTTAAAAACATCCCAGAATTAATAATGAAACTCTTTTGTGAACAGAAACAAGTTGGAAATACGACAAAGCTATTGGCAGTTGTCTTCAAACTTTCTTGCTTGTATAACCTTTAAAATAATTTGAAAAACTAAGTATTTTCTTTCCTTGTAAGTCAACATCAAACTCCCTTTCACCATAAATTTAACTGATAGCAAAGAATGCAATTTCTATGGTATTATACACTGATACATAAAATAGATCGCTTACCATTCTTTTAAATATTTCCAGTAGAATGCATTGAAATACCATACCTATCTGATATTCATCATTATCCATTTAAAAAAGCAGGAATAAGGTATCTAACATCAATTTTATATTGTTGTTCACTTTGAACTTAGTATTTTGTCTTCTTGTAATGCATTTTTAAACTTGAAAGTCTTTTGATTATTCCATTATAGTTCTATGAAAAACATTACCTTAAATTGAAATTTTAGGGGTTTCCCCCCAAGAGATTTTGATATTTTTTTCTCAGTTATTCACACAATAACTAAAGCAAAATGGATGAAAATTAAAGAAATATATTACGAATCTTTAGAAATAAACTATCATATATGAAAAGTTAAATGTATTGAAAAAAACCTCTCTTAGTGGACAGGGTTTTTTTTCTTTATTATGTACGTGTGGGTGAATGTCACTTCTAGAATAATACAACACATTTCTATTCTTCAGATGCAATTTAGTGTTTTCAAGAATAATGAAAAAAGATGGGAGCTGAAGAAATTTTATAATAGCAGTATCATTCAGTTCTTTGAATTAACAAAAAAAAGTTATTTGTAATGATATATCAGCTCATAACTTGGTTAGGTCATTCTTTAATTTTGTTGAAAGCAAGTTATTGGAAATACCTAGGTTGTGGAAAGATGTTTATCTAGTCACCAGAGTCATTTATCATTTATCCATACTACACATACAGCAACATTTCCAATTATCTTTTTGATTAGTGTTCCTGACACTTATTATTATGATACATGTTTTCTGATGGGTAATAGCTGTGCTTTTTCCACTTAAAGTGGAAGCACAGTTATTACAAGGGAGTTGAGGAAGAGGAAATTTTAGTAAGTAGATTTTCCCTAAAAAATTGAGAAATTTATTTTCTTTGACATACCATTGAAAAAGTACTCTGGAAAATGAACCCCTAGGAGTATGGCTATCCCAATTTTCAGACCACTGAACTAGGATTAAAAATGAAAAATTAAAAAAGGAATTATGAGAAATTAGTCTTTTCTTGTTTAAACTATAACTTGAATGTCATGCTTCAGGGGTAATACATTATGTGGTGCTTTTTTGATGATTGATGCATTGGACTTAACTAGGAAGGTATTATAGTTTCTAAATGTTGCAATACTTCTTGGGAAAATTCCTGACATTGTGCTCCAGAAAACAGAGAGCAGCAAAGGAATGTTTGGGCTGATTAAGATATATTAAAGCTTCAGTCTGTTTCTTTAATATCTTCACCGTCCGATGTTCACAGGCTTCAAGGGCACAGGACCACTCTGTGGTGCTGACGGAGAGGAAAGTCCAACACTTGTTTTATGTGAACAGTTGCCCACGGTAACGGAATTGATGGTGTCATTTCATTAAGTGCTGAGTTGTGCTCATGCTACAAAAATGCAGTTTTTATACAGCTTCTGTTAGGTACTGGTCTCTTGCCTCATCTAACTCCAAAGAAGAAAATAGGATTTAATTAAGCAAGGGCATATACTTCCTTGAGCCTTTCCTCTTTCGCTCAGATGCAAACTTAGTATAAAACTATTCAGATACCATTTTTAAATTTACTTTGCATTATTTTAATGGTTAACATCAGAGCACCAAATAACTCATCATTTTAATCAGTCAACATGGTCTTTAACTTCTTTAATTGGAAAAAAGGAACAGTATGGGTGGGAATATTGGTGATGACTAAAACCTCAGATTTAAAAGAAGAAAAATTTTGAAAGATGTTAAACTTACTTAACACAAACCAATGTGTGAATATGATTATTTAATGGCTACGGTTGATAATAAAACTCCTGTGTTTATAGCATAATAACTTGGTGGGCACCTGAATGGCTCACTTGGTTAAGCATCCAGCTTCAGCTCAGGTCATGATATTACAGTTTGAGAGTTCAAGCCCCACATCAGGCTGTGCACTGACAGCTCAGAGTCTGGTGCCTGCTTCAGATTCTGTATCTCCATCTCTCTCTGCCCCTCCCCTGCTCACGCTCTGTCTCTCTCTTTCTCTCTAGAACATAAATAAAAATTAAAAAATAAAATAAATAAAATAAAGCATAATAACGTATGCAGTATGCTTTTTCTCTAAAGGTATGTAATTATCCCATAAGAATTGTGGGGGGAAAAAGATGATCATAAAAATGCATTTAACTGTTATGATTCTGAATGTTAAAGACCTAAAGTCTAGGAGGAAAGAGGGAAGAATACTGAAATCTTTTTTGAAACATTCAATGTATTCTGGTCTGTAAGCTTCTCTGTTCTAAATAGGATATCTTAGAGTGAAGCAGCTAAATAAACTTCCAAATTAGAACCTTTTGTTTCACATCCCAGAATTGTCAAAATCTTGAGCCATGCAAACATCACATGAGCAATTGCTTTTTGAAGAGCTAGAGTTACTTGGGTATAAAAATCTAAATTTAGGCTCCGTAGCTCCGGGGTTAGAGCACTGGTCTTGTGAAAATCTAAATTTAAGTGTTAAGGCAGAGAATTCTTATTCTTCCAACTGCTATCCATCCTCCTAAAAGCTTGCTAAACTCCATAAAACTAAACCAAACAAAAAGTTAGACTCTTTTTTTTTAGACTCTAGTTTTATAGTGGCCTTTTTAGGGTACCTGACTTGAGAGACAATTCTCTGTGGCTCTCTCAAGGTTCTGCATGTCTTTTGAGCAAAAGCCCTGACTGTCTTTGTTCTGGGCTGTCTTTCTAAGGATGTTTGTATAACAAACAGCCTTGGATGACAGAGATAGGGTCTCCTCCAGAGCATAGGTTTGTTTACTATCCAATAAATTAAAGATCATGTCTTCCACAGATGAAATCAGGCTGGCTTACTGTCCATTATAAAAGATTTGGGTTCCCTAGGCTTGGGGCTCCTCTTCTTAAAAATAACCCATTATGTGTATAGGTGTTATCTCATTATGTTTGTAGTTAGCTTGTTTTCTCTTGTTAGTTTGCAAGTGGGCCAGCTTAGAGTTCCTGAGAGTTTGATTACTGTGGCAATGGTGTGAGTTTTCTACAAAGATCTCTTATTACTAACCACGGACTGCCCATTTACATCTGAAGGATACAAAGGGATTGTTAAGCCTGAGATAATCCATTGAAATATTTCTGTAAACTCTAATGTTAATTAAAGAAGCAAAAACAAGTCCCAAATCCCAGGCTCAGATTATCACATATTTCTCTTAGGAAAACTGTGAAGGAATTGATTCAAATCTTTTTTGTAGAGTCAAGTTTAAATACATGTAATTACTAAACCCGAGTATGAAACATTATTCCATGATATTGCTAATCTTAATCTTTGTTTTTGAGGGGAAAGCTGGGCCCCGTATTGGGAGAAAACAATAGACATCTGGAAATGATTATTTCGTTTAACATTATAATTTTTAATGGCCTTAATTTTAGGGAATTTAAACTATGAAACTTCTTAGGTCATCAAATATTGGAGATGACCTTGCATCCTGAATTGAGTAGCTTTATTCAGATATAATTTTTGGTGAAATGTACACAAGGTTCCATACACCACGCATTCCTCTCTAATTCCCTATACACTGACTCACATGAGGAGACCATGATGTAAGAACCCAGACTAGAGAGAGAGCTCCCCTTTAGTCACAGAAGTTGAGACAGTTCCAGAAACACTTTTTTGACTCATGCAACAAATGTTTATTGCAGCCCTGTTGTGGGCCAGACCCTAGGTTAGGCTGGAGGAGACAACAATGAACAAGATGGAGGATGTACACACCAAGGACGGGTCGTCTAAGTTAGCTGCACCAACTTAGAAGAGTGGACCGGTGCATGTTTCTTAGCCTACATCACACCTTTCACCCAAGCTTCAGGACTTTCTATAAACAATGTGTGGTTTCCTAGGAAGCTCTCTTGACTACAGGTAATACAGAATTAAAACATATTTTAAAGCCCAAATCTATTCATTTTAGTCTTGACCCAAGTGGAATAGTGTATAGAAGGGAGGTGATGAGAACCACGGCACCATAATTCAATTTAGGGCCACGGACCACTTCCTGTGTGTCCTGACGTGGCTTAAGCAAAATGCCTGCTGAGGTCAGTGCTGGCACGATCAGAACTATCCATGTCTTATCTGACTTTTATTAGCATGATAACTGTTTTGAGTCCACACTGCATACCAAGCACTGAACTAGGAGTGCTTTATATAGATTGCCTCACTGAACCCTATGATCACACTGTGAGGCAGACAGTATTGCCCCATTTTCCAGATAAGGGCTGAAACCTCAAGAGTTGAATTGACTTGCCCAAAGTTCTACATGCTGGAGTTGAGATTCGAGGCCAGACAGTCAGATGTGAAAGCCTGGTCGGAATTCAAATACTCCGTGGTACAGCCCCAACAGGTTTTCTTGCTTTTCTGCTAAATCTTCACTCAAGCTCATGTCCCCTCAAGGCCGCTAGACCTGTCATCATCACTGCTTCAAACCCTCTGCTCCCAGATGTGCACACCACTTTCTTCATGCAAGCCATGGCCCAATGTCACCACCCCAGAAAGGCTTTCTGTGACAATTTGACCTCCTCCACACATGCTCTTTCATTTATCCTTTCCATTATTTCTTTAATTCTCTTACCTAAACCTAGATTGGAGCATTTCTGTCCTCTTAACACTGTATTATACATGTAGTCATCTCCTTGCTTATTGCCTGTCCCCATCAATTTGTGGACCACGTTCACCCATCCCCGAATCACCACACCTGGCACTGTGCCCAGTATGTCATGGGTGAGTGATGCCCATGTGCTGCCTGAGTGAGTGAACTGATGAATCCCCACTGCTTCCTCCCTCTCCCTCTCCTCTTGGTTGCCGCATGTTGTTTTCTTGCTGGAATTTTTGCTTATTTGGTAGAAGAGTTCATGGGAGGTGGTTTGGTGGCACTTGTCATTCAGCCTGCAGTGTGAGGTTCTGCTTGAACGGGTGAATACAAAGGTAGTTAAAAGATAACAGTCACAGTCTCATTACTGAACTTAGCATGTGACGTTGGACAAATTCCTTCCACCTGCTTTCATGAATAGATACTAGTCATGAGACGGAAGAGGAGGTTAATTAATTAAATTATGAACATAGGAATATTTGAATTTTTAAAAATCCTAATTATTGTGAAAAGAACAGCCACACATATTTTTTTCTGTGTTACAGTGGCTACTTTAAAGAGGGCTGGGTCTATATACAAATATCACCTCAAATGAACTCATAAGATAATAATTTCATGCCTTGGGCTCAGGCTCATCTGTGCTTTACTTTTGAACATGAATAAAACAGAAATCTTCATGTGGCTCTATGTCCTCATGGTGTCGGGAACCTCTTGCTCAACCCTGAAGTTTGAACCATGATGAACAAATATCCTGTAATTAGAAGGAGCTAAGTGACAATCAGGACCACCCCGGAAGCACAGTAGAGGGTAAGGTTAAGATTTTGAGCATATTTTAAAGAGAAAAATGAGGGATGGAAAGTAGAATGTTGAATAAAATTCTCTAATAGAAAAGTGGAGTCTGTATCTTGACTTCTTTTGATGGAAGAGTTTTTATATTAGTAACAGAAAAATTGAAGGGAGACACTTTTAACCTTTTTAGGCCATGAGCCCTTCAGCAAGCTGATGAAGATAATGGATTCCTTCTCTGAATAATATTTTTAAATGCATAAAATAAAATATGTAATATTTTAAATGCATAAAATAAAATATGTAAGATGCATAAAATAAAATATGTAAAATATGTAAAGTAAAATATGTAAAATAAAATATGTACTGACCAAATCCGTGCTCCTCCTGAATTCAAATTCTAGGGTAACTTTATTATTTTACAATTAGGGAAACAGAGGACCAGAAAATAAAATGATGTGGGGCATGTACTTTAACCTAAAAACGGAAACACTTTTTTGGCTGAAGAAACTATGTTGTGATCTAATACAATTAAGGAATGTTGTTCTAAGTCAATCCATATTTAAGAAGATTTAATAAAAATTGGGGCGCCTGGATGGCTCAGTGAGTTGAGCATCTGATTTCAGCTCAGGTCGTGATCTCACAGTTCGTGGGTTTGAGCCCCGCATCAGGTTCTGTGGTGACAGCTCAGAGCCTGGAGCCTGTCTTCAGATTCTGTGACTCCCTCTCTCTCTGCCCCTCATTCTCTCAAAAATGAATAAATATTAAAAAAATATTTTAAAAAAAGAAGGTTTAATAAAAATGATTTCATCTTGCTTTCAATTTTACTTTAGAAAAGCAACCTCTTTTCCTGTTATACACAAAGGATTTGCATCTATTACAAGCAATAAACTCTTTAAATGAAACTCCTGGGCAATAATCACATTGGATTAGTTAGTTTTATTATGCATTCAACATCTGGTATGAAATCCTTTCTCCTAATAAAAATCTTCTTTAAAGTCTAACTGGGTTGCACAGTGTATACTAATGCTCTAGAATACAATTTTGGTGATCGAATTGGAATTCCTAGGGTATGTTTTCTTTAAAAAGGAAAAACTACAACATAATATACAGACATACATGACTGACTCTTGGCAAGAAAAAAAAGGACAGTTGTCAGATCTTCTAGAAAACTCTAGAAGAATCAATTCCAAAGCACGTGTATGAAATGACCACTTGTTCTCTACAGAGGGGAAGATTCGGGATTCTTCCTCAGGCTGCATGCCCCCAAGACTCATGTGTGAACATGCAGGTCTTTAGGGTTATTTATTTCTTTTACTCAACATGCAGTTATATGACCCTCTGAGTGCCAGTGTTTAAGGACTTTATTATGAGCTGTTTATCTTAACAATGCTATGATGTAATTTATAATCATAACCATATTTATAAGTGATAAATAAGAGGCACAGAGAAGATAACTAACGTCCCTAAGGTTGCACAGCTGCCCAGTGACAGAGTTGAGAGTCAATCCAGGCAGTGCCCTATTCCAAAGCCCATGCTTTTCCTTTTCTTAGTAATTGAACCCATAGCTTGTTACCTACATGTCACCCAGCTCAGTCTTGGGAACTGCAATTATAAGCTGGAAAAACCATGAGACAAAGGGTCATTCCTTTTCCCACACCCAAACCTCCTTCAACCATGAGATTCTCCACCTCATTAGCACAGGAACTCTCTTCCTTATAGAGCGGCAAAAAGTAGAGATGTCCAAGACAAATCTGGGGCTACTTTCAGATACTCTGACTCTGAAATTCCCACCTAATGCTTCATGACATAACAAAGAAAAAGCCCTAAATGCCTCCCACTATCTATTTCCAAGCCCTCCAAATGTCCCTATATCTTATCTGATGGGAAAAACTGGAAAGATTTTTGGAAATATGCCCAAGTGATGGATTGTTCCACAGAAAGCCTCATGATAGTGGGTCAGGGACAGCTCATGCGGTGCCTCACCTGCCATGGACAGCTTGACACATGTAAAAACCACACTTTGAGATCTTTCTTATATTTGTATCTCATTCTAAAACTCCTCCCCCTCCCTCAATGCTTCCTCTTAGATACACAAATATATTCCTTCATGGTTTTCAAATAGACTTATGCAGAGCTCACTTAAAGGAGGGGAAGGGAAAAAAGTGAGATGCCACTTCTTCCCTCAAAGATCTTATTCTAATAACTATGTTGGGTTAATAAACCAAAACAAACACACCGAAGCAATACACTTTGTCATTAAGGACTCAGTGGTGTTATCACATTTGTGACTTCCACTTACATCAAACTCAACAGCATCCCAAACATTCATACGTGCTTCAACTCACTTGATGCTCACTATGCCCTATGAGATAGAACAAGGGTTATTATGCACAATTCATAGACTAGAAACAGCTTCAGAGAAGATAAATGACTTAAGGATCATGCAGCCAGAAGGTACAAGAGCTGGAATTAGAGGAACCCAGCTTTTCTGATTTTAAATTCAGGCTCTTTGTAGCCCAGAACCAGACCACTCTACATTAGAAATACTTCACAGTTCACGAAAGGACCTCTAAGAAACTGAGTGAAACCATAAAGGAGACAAGACTTTCACTAAGCTCTAAAGACAGGAGGGATCTGGGTAGAGGAGACGGGGAAGGAAAAGGGACCATAACAAGGGTCTGTGTCTCTTGACCAGGGTGTGGAGCCTTGGAGACACAGCAGCGCAAAGAGGTAAAGCATGGCTTCACTGCACAAGGGCAGGGGGCTCTCCTCACCTTGCCATCCATATGAAGTCTACATGTGCTTCTGTATGAATGGTGGCCCCGGAGCACAATGCCACTGATTACAAGATGGAACTGGGGAAGATGATGGAGGCCCTTAGAAATCACACCATCTTTCCCTCAGTGTTGGGTGAGGTAGTCATAGAAAGAGGATGCCTGAGGTTCCTGATGCCTGGGGATGCCGTCCTACGTCTGTGTGATCTGTCTCCATCTCCTTTCTTTTCTATAAAAGGAATATGTTGGACGAGAGAATTTCTAATCTTTATTTCATCTTGAAAGGCATTTGACTGCTCTGATGTAGTAGAAAGTAGGAAGTCATGGAAGATTTGTGAGCTGTGGTGACATGAGAAACATGGTAGTTAAGGAGATCCCGATGGAGGATGGGAGGGTATGGGAAAGATCTGCAATGTAAGAGGACTACAGGAAGGGTCTTTCAGGAATCAAGGAATGAGATCCGGGTAGACCACAATGGCAGAACTGGGAAGGGAAAGATCAACACAGGAGCCATTTGTGAGAGGAAATGCAAGAGCACTTGGTCATTGACTGGACTGGGAAAAGGCATTAGAGCATCAGACCGAATGACACACCGCATGGAAAAGAAAGGGACATTCCCGGGTCTCGGGGAGAAATGAATTCAGCACTGAGCTTCCTGCATTGCACTGATAGTGAAGCATCAAAGTGGAAAAATCCTGTACTCTTTAGGAAAAAAGGAACTAGAAGTCTTATGACACGATAGAACTAGAGATAAATGAGAGTCATCAGCTGCAGGGAGATAATGATCATTCCTGAGAAAATAGATGTGAAGGCTTTTATAATGCATTAGCAAAAGAGTATTTTTTATTTGTTTCCTAGCTAAAGAAACGAAAGCCAAGAGACATTGAGGTAATGACCTCACCTCTTTTTTTAGAAGTAGATGGAATGAAAGCTAGTCATACATTATAGCAATTAATGTTTTAATTAAAAGAAATAAATATCTATCACAGCATTTGAAGACAGAATTCAGGACCCTTGACCTTCTGGGATATTTTTTGCCATATTCATATCTATTCTCTCTTAGGCCAGAGTTATTACTATGGCGATTTTGTAATGCATGGATCTAGTTAGGCTGGAACTACATTCCCCAGAATTCCCTCGCTTGTGTAGTTTTGGTGAGGGTTGGCCGGAAGAGAAATTGGCATGAGGCTTGGAAGGCCAAAATAACACATCAGAACCTGTGCTGGGTCCTAGATATCACTAGGGCTGTGATCGGCTCCCTTTCCCTGCTGGTTGCAGGGACTAGCCAGTGCCACCAGGTCTCGGGACTCTCCTCCTGCTGTCAGGGCTCTGCAGAGAAGGACACCTTTTTTTCTACAGGTGGTCAGCGTCATCAGAGTCGATGTGGTGAGAGACAGATGTGGGCTCCAGTTTCTTCTCGTGGATTCCAGCTTGTCATGGCTTTGAGTCCATCTTTTCTTCCCGGGGCCCTGCAGACCTGCTGAGACTGCGGCCACAGCCAGGTGCACTGACAGCAGGCTTCCGCACGCTTCTTCCAGATGAGTGGCTTTCTCCTTTCCCTCTCACCTCCCCGCTCCAAACCTTTGCTTTCTCTACAACTACGTGAGGGGCAACCGTTGTGACAAGTTCCTTGTCCCCTATCACTTACAGTGGTTCTGCTTCCCTGACAGACTTGCTCATACTCTCTCATTAGGTAGGCCTTTCTTTACCCAGCCTCTCTTTAAGTGACTGTACTTTGTGTCTTCCACTTATTCTCAAGGACCCATTAGCTATCAGAAAAGGGTGATGAAATTTTAAAATGCATCTTTGTATTTTTAAATAGTCATCATGATAGACTGAGAACCAATAATTAAGTACTGGCTCCACAGAGGTTGGGGACTCCATCTATGGGCTTCTGGTACTTGATCTTGGAAGCCTTCACAGCACCCAGGACTCCCAGTCACCAAGCAAGAGAGAAAGAAACACCTATCTTATTGAATTCACTGTTATTTTAGTCTTTGTCATGGCCGAGCTTGAAATCTAACCAAATAACCATTAAACATTATCTTAATCAAGTTTAGTCATTCAAGTAAGTGCACATCAAAAACTTCTGTATTCTTATCATTGCCCTCTCTTTCTCTTATCCTGTAGCTCAGCCTTATAAATGTACATGCTCACTTACCTAGCAGAGCTTCAGAAAAAGAGAGGCTGTCTCTATCTTGCATAAAATGCAGAGTGATGCATTTAATAGCCTCACGTGATAGGCAATCCTACACTATTTCTATTCATTCTTACTTCTAAAGTATCTTCATGGAGGACTGAACTAAAAGCAATTAACATTTATTTTCAAGACCAACAGAGGACTGTCTATTCTTGTCTTGGGCTAGGATTAACACTGAATTTCAGAAGACAAGAGGCATTTTCTTTTTCTTTTTTTTTCTCAATGCTTATTCATTTTTGAGAAAGAGAGCATGAGTAGGGGAGCGAGGGAGACACAGAATCCGAAGCAGATTCCAGGCTCTTAGCTGTCAGCACAAAGCCTGACGCAGGGCTTGAACTCACCACCTGTGAGATCAGGAACTGAGCTGAAGTTGGATGCTTAACCAACTGAGCCACCCAGGTGCCCTAAGAGGTATTTTCAATTATGTGAGCAAGTCACTTACTTCACTTCTGTGAGATATAGTGCCATCATTTGTAAAATTTGGTGAACATTCTTTTTTCACAGGCTGTTCTGAAGGTAAAATGAAATACTGCAAAGTATGTAAAACCTTCCTAACACAGTATTTGACATAATAGGTGTCAATAAATATTAGTTGAATCTAAAGCCTAGATTATATTTTAAATGAATTAGTAGAAAATGCTATTTAAATAATACTAAAAGGTAAATAACAAACAGCCCCCACTAATTTCTTCCAAAATCAAACTGGGTTTTCTTAAAAGGGAAATTCTTGTTCTAATTCAATAATAATAATCAAATGATAAGCTAGTGACTGAGAATTTGCTGCATTTTTCAAAGTTACCCAAAAATTAAAGAGAGGAGGAGAATATGACCTAGGGAAAACTCTTACTATGAGTACGTGGGTTCTGGCAGTTTACGATCAATGTCTGATGTAATATGTGCCATGTCATAATCTCTGTTAAACTGGAAGCTTCTCTGACTTAAAGCAAAGAGAGCATCTTTTTCTTTTTGCTCACTTTTCCTTAGATTCTTAGTTGCTACTTGATATTTCAAAAGATTGAATCAAGAAAATTCATGTAAAGAATATTTTTAACTTTATGATAAATACATAGAAAAAAAGGTGCCAGCAAAGGAAATCAATGAGACAACACCACTTGAAGTTTATCATACGAACAAAACTTATTGTACTTATTAATAGGGAAAGGTTTACAAAGGAGGTTGAGTTGTTCCTTGGTGCAAGAAAACAGAGGGTGCTCTTCTGGTAGAGTTTCTGAAAATAAAACTATAACATGCTCTCTCAAATTTCATTAGCTTTATGTATCAGAGTTACCACATAAGTATTGTTTGGACCACATGCATGTTTCCCTAAAATTTACATGTTAAAATCTTAATTCCCAGTTGGATAGCATTTGCAGGTAAGGAATTTAGGAGGTAATTAGGTTATCAAGGTGGAGCCATGAGAAAGTTCTCTCTCTCTCTCTCTCTCTCTCTCTCTCTCTCTCTCTGTATCTCTGTTTCTGTCTGTCTCTCTCTCTTTCCATCCCTCTGCCATGTGAGGACACTAAGAAGGTGGTGGCCAACTACAAACCAGGTGGGGGACCCTCACCACCAACCAAATCTGCCAGCACCTTGATCTTGGACTTGCCAGCCTCCAGACTGTGAGAAATAAATGTTTGTTGCCTAAGCCATCCAGTCTTTGGTAATTTGTTGTGGCAACCCCAACTAACTAAGATAAGTGTTTCACAGGTACATACCCAAGATGCTTGAAATAATAGTAGAAACCTGTTTCCAGGAAACTGTTCATTAATAATATTTATCATTGTTAACTTAACAAGGAGGGCCAGGGTTCAGAAACAAGTCATAGAAATCGGAGGCTGATAGTATTGTAGAATTTACTCTTATCTGCCCATGCATAGTCCCTTATAAGGAAATCTATCTACTCATAGTGCCAGAGGAAGGACCAGCTCTGGTCATCCATGGTTTGGACCCTGTGGCCTAGAGTGTCCCTGAACAACAACTTATGACTCTGCCTTGCAAAGAACAGAGTCCATCAGATTCCTTCTCTTACTCTGGGATTTGTAAGAATCGATCTCTAGAGATGGGAGTAGACTGCAAAGTGAAGAAACAGAGGAGCTGTAGAGGCTGTATCACGTGCAAATCCAATTATTAATTAACTGAGATTAAGAAGGCCAAACCTGCTGGTCACTGGCCAGAAAGAAGCAGACACAGGGACTAGATCTCAGTTAACTCAAATATTATCTCCTCGAAGCCAGTGACAGTGTCTCGTTCATTACTATTTTCTCAAAGTCTAGCATAGTTCTTTGTTATTAAAAAATTAGTCACTTGATACATATCAACTGAATGAATAGCTAATGGCTTAACAGCAGATCACCAGAGCAAGGTCTCAAGTGACTTTCTTTCTAGAAACATTGTCAGGTCCTGGCACCAGAAACCTAAATTCGTCCACAAGATTCCTTCTCCTTCAGCATAACCAATGTCTTCTCATGTTCTTAAGCTCCAATATTTCCTTTCATCTGAGCAACTCTGTTTGGTTCTTGATCCTTGTAAATAACAACAGGAAAACTTGGTGGGAGAGAGGAAGGAAGAAAGGAAGAGGGAAAGAGGGAGAGAATGGGGGAGAGGGAGAGATGTAGGCATTGACGGTGGTAGAGAGATTACCTTATACTTCTCTAAAGAGGGGTTTAGATTTTGTGTGTGAGGCTAAAAGACAAGGAACTGCAACAAACAACCTATTCTAGAGAATTCAAGAGCGTTTGATCAAGAGAAGTGTTCAAACTTTGTCATTGGAGTAGACCAGCTATATAAAATAAAACTACCATGTAAATTGTTTATATTGCATTGAATGGGAGCAACTTGACTCCCATTCTCCTGCTTAATGAGCAAAGTGCTCAGGGAGGTTACTCTGGTGATAAAACACAATAATTAAAGGAATAATCCAACCTCCTCCCCAACTTCTCATTCCCTGTTCTTCATTATTACTGAATGCATCCACTAGTGTGTCTTTAAGAAAATCTAAAAGCTTGATTTTTTTCTTCCATTTATGAAGACACTCAGGAATGATATTGGAGAAAATGTTATTCCAGTGAACTGCTTTCATAAAACAATATATTCTCTTGCACAATACACATCTTTTGAGGTCTGGTTTATCCCCAATCAATTGCTGTTAAATTATCCTCCTGTGACAGATAACAGAAAACTAATCCTTGTGTTAAATACCAGACCTGCACATTTCACAAGAGAGGTATGAGCCAAGCATACTTTCTGCATGAGTAGAAATGTCAGGTGGCCAATATTATCCCCATCTTACTTCCAGTAGGTTTATGTATAAGGTATCATAGCCATAAGATGTTCTGATGGTCAAAGGCAATAAGTTAGCATTCATCAGGGAAAAGAGGGCAGGAATAAAAAGTAAAATACTTACTTGGTCCTAGACCAATGGAAAAAGCAGCAACGTAAATGAGCAAGCTGGCTAAGGAAAGCCATTTCAAGAAAGCTGGGACATCCGCAGGATCTGTGACTATCTGGTATTCAGCTTGGCTCAATCCAGCATTAGGTAAGGATGTCATCCCTTTCTTATCCATGTCATTTTTCATGGGCATTAGGGAGCTTCTGCTGTGGGAAGTGATCCCCTTAGAAAGCTCTCTAAGAGTGTCATCACTGGCTGACCGATTTCCTGGCCCATAAAACACAGACTCATCCAGTGATTGGTTGATAGGGCTATGGTTTCTGCAGATATTGGTGAAGTTCATGGGGATGTTGAGATTCACGATGCCCATGGTCATCAATGAGGCTGCCATCAAAGAGGAGCCAATACAAAGGAAGGTTTTGCTCCCAACGTGGTCTACAAGAAGAGTGGCAGGGACAGTGCTGATGACCTTGACAACCCCAACCCCTGTGGAGGCAAGGCTAGCTGCCTCATTGCTTTGGAAGCCAACGGACTTCAAAACAGTCGACGCATAGAATAATATGTTTGGCTGACCGGTGACTTGCACGAAAAATACCAATGTTAGGCCTATCATTATCCGGGTCCTCATGTTGTCTTTGGAGAGAAACAGATCCCAGAAACTATATTGATATTCATCTTTCAGAGAAGATTTTATCCCAGTGAGTTCCTCGGTTGTATCTGAGATGGCTCTCAACCTTCGGAGAACCTTGCTAGCAGCTTCCTCGTGTCCTTTCATCACCAGAAACCGGGGACTTGGTGGCAGAAAATACATCGCAATTGCCTGCAAAATTCCCAAGGGAATGACAAGGCCAAACATGTACTTCCAGCCATGGGAAATGTTGGCAAATGCATAATTTGAAATGTAGGCAAAAAGTATGCCTATGACAATCATCAGCTCATTCAGTGACACAAGAAGGCCTCTTCTGTGTTGTGGAGCAATCTCCGCGATGTAAACACATGTGGCAATCGAAGAGAGTGAAATGGAAACCCCTATAGCAATGCGCCCCACTATGAGGACCGTGTAAGATAACCTGAGTATCAAGACTAGGCTTCCAAGTCCAAGTAGGCACGATGACAAGATGATAGCAGCCCTTCTTCCACACTTGTCAATCAGGACCCCTCCAGTGAGAGAGGCAAGCAAGGCCCCCATCAGGAGGGAGCTCACAACCATTTCCTGCTCATGGCAGGTTAGGGCTAATAAGGTTCTTATCTGAAGTAGGGCTCCAGAGATGAGCCCAAGTTCATAACCCACCAGGAGGCCACTGAGAGCAGCGGTGACAGATGACAGGAGAGTAAACATGCCGCAACCTACAGGCAGAGAGGAGAGACAGAGAGGTCAGTTCTGCACTGTTAGTTTAAACATTTTATGTCTGAATGGAGACTCAACCCTGTATAAGTTAGCACTTAAGAGCATGGAGTACACACACACACACACACACATGCACATCAATATAGTAAAGTAATATATTAACAAAAATGATTAGATACAAATGGAAATATCCTTTTTCTTTCATTTTGGGGGAGGAGAGAGGTAGAGACATTTAGGAAGTCATTTCCTTCTATTTGTGATGCTGCTGGTGTTTTTCAGTGACGTCAGACAGCTGCACAAGATAAGCAAATGTTAGATGATGAAGGTTGAACAAACAAGAACAACACCGTTTGGCTCCTGCTTCGGTGTCGGATCAAATTCAGACAGCTGGGTTCCTCAGGCCCCATGGCAGGTGGTTCTCTAAAGGGAAATCTCCAAGGCAGAGTAGAAAGGGTAGAAACCTCCAAAAGTGCTACAGGCTTCCTTCCCCTTGGGTAACCTGGGGGGAAATGAACCACAGCCTCCAGGAAACCTGCCCTCATGTCTCCTTGGTCACATCCGGCCACAGTTGGCTCTTGCTGAAACATATGAGGGTAGTGTGTGTGTGTGTGTGTGTGTGTGTGTGTGTGTGTGTGTGAGCACCCATGTGTGCTCACAATTTAACGAAATTAAGGTTGTATCAAAAAGAAGAAAGAAAGAAATGGATGCAGGGGAGGGAACTAACAGCATCCATTACTGGCCGTGAGTAAGGAGGAAGGGGACTAGAACTTGGGGGAAGAAGAACAAAGGGACTTCATCTTGTTTTATAATTTTAATGTTAAAAACAGAGGAAAAGTAGCAAAATGTTAACAGTCTTTACTTCTCAGAAGTAGGCATGAGGGTGTTTGTTATATGGGTATATCTGTAATTTGTCAAAACAGGGACAAAACGAAACAAAAAGTAACTGAGGGAAGCACAAGGAAGAGCATTGCAGTCACAGGAAACAATAGTTTGCAACTGAAAGGTGTGACACAGGAAAGCAATTTTTGGAACTGTGGGGCAGCCAGTACATCATATGTGGGATGCAACACCAGCTTGGAGAGGTAAATAGGATCCAGTACATTGGGGTAGACACAGAAGGTGCACTTCAAGCAGAGCACTGCAAGTCACAGTGACATCTTGTATTTATTTGTTTGTTTGTTTATTTAATGTTACTTGTTTGGGGGGAGAGTGTAAGCAGGGGAGGGGCAGATAGAGGGAGACAGAGGACCTGAAGTGGGCTCTGTGCTGACAGAGTGACATCAGGGAGCCCAATGCAGGGCTCCAACTCACAAACTGTGAGATCATGACCTGAATTGAAGTTGGACGCTCAAATGACTGAGCCACCCAGGCACCCACAGTGATACCTTTTATTGTTTTGCAGTATAATGGAGCCAGTGCATACTGAAGGGCATGGGGGACTGACACGAAGTTTCTTGCTGCTGGGTGCAGACTAGTTCTTCCAGAAGCAAGACTGGTAGCAGAGAAAAGTATGTTGCCTTAGAGTTGACAAAAGATGATAGCAACTTGAATGTTCAGAGTAGACCTGGAGGCAAGTAGACAGATTCAAGAGTTCATTTGGAGGTAGGGTCCCTGGTGGCTCAGTTGGTTGGACATCCAATTCATGATTTGGGCACAGGTCATGATCCCAAGGTCATGAGATTGAGCCCTGCATTGGGCTCTGAACTAAGCATAGAGCCTGCATTAGATTCTCTCTCTCTTTCTCTTTGTTTTCCTGCCTCTCTCTCTCTTCTCTCTGCCCCCTTCCCCAGCTCACATATCATGTCTCTCTCTAAATTAAAAAAAAAAGAGTTAATTTGGAGGTAAAAACAACTACACTTGCTCATGAATTTGGAGTTAGAAGAAAAGGTAGGTCAGAGCCTAAGATGGCTTCATGGTTTGACCTGTTGGTTGGGTAATTTTATAATATTCAATACCCTGTGTACAGATATGTACATGGGATTCAGCAGCATGTATTTGTGATTTAAAAGCATGGGAATGAATAAGATCACATAGGGAGGTGAACAGAGGAGCAGAAGAAGCAGGAGCAGGTCTGGGACCTAAGGAATACCAACATTTATTTGTTTATTTTTAAATGTTTATTTTTGAGAGACAGAGACAGAGTATGAGCAGAGGAGGGGCAGAGACAGAGGAAGACAGAGAACATGAAGCAGGCTCCAGGCTCTGAGTTGTCAGCACAAAGCCCAACTCAGGGCTCGAACCTACAAACTATGAGATCATGACCTGAACCAAAGTTGGACACTGAACCAACTGAGCCACCCAGGTGCCCCGGGAATGCCAACATTTAGAAGAGAGACAACAGCAAAGGAGATGGAGAAGGAACAGAACTGAGATGTGTACAGAATGGACTAGAAATGTGCGTGGGCACATAATTATCACAGGCTGAGCAAGGGCTATTTAAGCCTGCCACCGCAGTGGAGGAGGGTGGTTTAAAAATGCTGTTCAGCTCTAGGAAGAGAAGCAGGACAAATAAAGTTGGTCTGAATCTCTTCCCAACAGAAATACCCAAGGTATTTTACATCTCCAGGATCCTGGGACATAGGAGACTTCAAAAAATAAATCTAAAAAGCATTGAACATTTAGATGGAAAAGCAAATAAAAATGCAAGAATCCACAATAAAATAAAACTAATTCATGAGCATAGTGAATACAAACCATTAAATTGAAATTTAATTAACTATTTGTCCAGCTAAGTAGAAAATAAATATTTAGCACCAGTACTTGGAAGACATTTCCGTGGTGTACACACACACACACACACACACAGAAATAAAGAAAACCAGATGTAGTTATATAGTTGCCCCCAATAAACCCAACATTCTGGTGATATGTCTATTAGTTATTATTTATTATGCAGTGTTTTAATTTTTACTTGCAAAAAGACTTTAAAGTAGTTTCTTAGAGGGGTGCCTGGGTGGCTCCGTGGGTTAAGCATCTGACTCGATTTCAGCTTAGTTCATGATCTCATGGTTTGTGAGTTCCAGCCCCACATCGGGCTCTCCTCCTCCTCTGTCTCTGCCTATGCCCCACTCTCTCCCTCTCTCTCAAAATAAATAAATAAATAAACATTAAAAAAAAATAAAGTATTCCCTTATGGGCTTATTCACGAGCTAAATTTCCACGTATTTTCCCCCATATGATCTTCAAATCCTTAGCAACATATTTCCCTACAACAAGAGGATCAGGTCCAATTCTCACATTTAGATAAGAATATTGTATTACATTGTATCTCTACTTGCCTTTGTTCATTTTATCCATTTTTTAAAAGTTTCTTATTTTCTTTATTGTTGAGATGGGGGAGGGACAGAGAGAGAGAGAGAGAATCTCAAGCAGGCTCCCCATTGTCAGCATGAAACACGATGTGGGGCTTGAACCCACAAACTGTAAGATCACGACCTGAGCAGAAATCGAGTCAGATGCTTGACTGAGCCACACAGGCGCCCCAATGTTATCTACTCTTGACATATTGAATAGCTTCTATATGTTTTGGCAAATGGTCTCTGATATTCATATTAAAGAAATAAACAACACTGGAGAAAGAAACACTTATAAAGTGGATTGAGGGAGTCACCCCAGGAGTGGATTTAGAATGACACAGGGCAGGACTGAGGGGACACTGAGTCAGGGACATGGTGGAATAGATGCTGTAACTTCCTGAGCAGCGGACGATTGTCCTTGCCAGCCAGCCCTTCTCCTTTGCCTCGTTTCCCCCCTTCGTTAGCTGGGACATAGTATTTTCCTCCCAAAAGAAAGACTTCTTGATATACGGATGCCCTTCCTTTAACACTCTATCATCTTACTTCAGACAGAGTCTGAGATGGACACATCACAAAGCCTGCTCCTTATACTGTGGGGGGGGGCGGGGGCGGGCGATGGTCCTGACAGAAGACAGATCCTGCTTCTTTGTCCACTTCCTGGACGTAGCTTCTCA
This sequence comes from Suricata suricatta, assembly GCF_006229205.1. Taxonomy (NCBI): domain Eukaryota; kingdom Metazoa; phylum Chordata; class Mammalia; order Carnivora; family Herpestidae; genus Suricata; species Suricata suricatta. Next base: position 115,923,757 of record NC_043706.1, read on the forward strand.
TGCTGATTCTTTTAGTCAGCATTCAGGGGACACTGACAAATTGGGATGTGTGCAAAGGGTCTGGAAACCATCCCAGCTTGTCAAGATTCCTCTAGATGCCCAGCAGCTAGCACTGAGAATAATTTCAGAGTTATAATAAAATTAATTCCATATGAATTACTAAAAATTCTTTTTACAAAATTACAAGCGTAAAAATTTTTAAATTTTTTTTTGAGAAAGGGAGATAGACAGACAGAGCCTGAGCAGGGGAGGGGCACAGAGAAAGAGGGAGACATGGAATCTGAAGCAGTTTTCAGGCTCTGAGATAGCAGAGCCTGAAATAGGGCTTGAACTAGTAAACTGCGAGATCATGACCTGAGCTGAAGTTGGGCACTCAACAGACTGGGCCACCCAGGCACCCCAAGTTTAAAAGCTTTTTATATATCACAACATTATCTATCTAATCTACCTACCTATGTATCTATGTATCTATGTATGTATGTATGTATGTATGTGTCAATCATCTGTCTATCATCTATCATCTGCCTGCCTATCTATCTATCTATCTATCTATCTATCTATCTATCTATCTATCATCTATCTATCTTCCTGTCTATCTATATAGAGAGTTGGTCTTTAAAAGCTTAAAGGGTGCAGAAGACATTCTATAACCCTACTCCCACACAGGGGGCATACCAGCAGGGGTGATATGACACAGAATTAAGCTAAGGTCTTAACTGTCTGTATTTTATTTGAGGGGCTTATCTTCCCTGGGTTACGCTTTAAAGGATCCTGACCAAAACAAATTCCACTCATCTTGGTACTGCTACTTTTACTGCTGAAGTTCTGTATGGTCTCCAGCTGCCCATTTGGGATGTTGAATTCCAATTAGCCTGTGGAAGGCTAGTCCCTAATCTCCCAAGACTGTAGCCCTGTGACACCTTAGGACTTCCACTGCAGGACATTTTCCGGTGCTCATGTATCATATAAAAATAATGAAGAGACATAAAAAGTGGGCTTTTTTCTGTCTACTTTTTTTTTTTTGATGACGGTAAAAGCAAGACGTTATTCTATGGATGCCAGAAAGCAGAAATAACTTGTCCAAGAAATCTGGCCATGAACAGGAGGAAAGAAAAAGCGTGTCACAGGAATGTGGGGTGTGCCTAAACAGCTGAGAGAGTTTGGGCAGCTCGGTGGACCCAGTGCTGAAGGAAAGGGCTGGACGAGGAATTATAATTAATGTCTTCCGAGAACACCCAGCCCTGAAGTCAAACATTCTGCACTTCACCTTCATGGTGAAGTTTAGCATTTCCATCCATTTTGCTCATGGCCTTGCTCGATAGGGACCTTTCTTTAACATTCAAGGAAAAGGTCCCAAAGGGGCTACAGGGTACACCCAGCCTTTTGTGGACATCACAGAAATGGCATTATCTGGAGATGCACAGCTGGGACCCGCGGCGCTGCTGGGTCACGCCTACAACTCTGTCGTGCTGCTTTGCTAGAAGCCCAGCAGTGTCCTTTCTGATTCAGTGACGATTGGGTTACAAGGTAAAGAAGTAAAACTTTATGGAAGACGCCATCACAACCAAGGGGTTTGTGTACATGCCCCGAGGCCCACATGCAGGGCACAAAGGGCAGGTGCCTCCACAGGCTAGGCGAGGCCACAATAACTGCATTGTCCACCACTTGTGGTGACTCACGTGAAACCACACGGTGACTGGCTCGCACACGACACACTCAATTTTCCATAATATTTGCGTTTCTGCCTGCTCTCTGCTTTCCTTTCTTATCCCATATGTCATCACAGCCTGGGCACATAACAACGCACAGTGAACACTTGGCGGCTCACTGAATCCTACAACAGACGGCAAAACGTGCACGCACAGTGTCCTCTGGCAGACAGCCAAAGAATTGTAGAGCGTGACCCAGTGCAAATGCCTCTGAAATTTCAAAGACACCTCCCGCCCCCGCTTCATGTTTTGCTGGGGAAAACTTTCAGTGGCCCCAAAATAGCCTTGCAGATGCGGTCTTCCCTTTCTCTACTCCTCCTCCCTGAATATCTTTCATCCCAACTCATCTTTCAAGAGTCTACTCAAGCACCACCTCCCCCAGGAAGGCCACCCTGCTTTGCCTTATTTTGCAGCTTCACCCCTAACCCATGTGGGCTACTGCTGTCCAAAGAATGCATTTCTAGTGTACCTGTCATCTTTCAAGGTGCTCATTTATTTACCCATTTGTCTTCTCCTGTTAAACCGAAAGTCTAGGAACTCTACTTTCCTTATATCTGTATTCTCATCTCTGGTCTTTGGCACAAGGCAAATACTCAGTAAATGTTTGCTGAGTGATGGGATAAATGAATGAATGATAAGAGCACTCCAGATCCTTGGTCCTCTCATCCCCCAGGTTTTGGCCTAAGATTAATGCATAGTATTATGGAATGATTAGCATATACAACTTCATATTTACATAAATGCTTAGCATTGCAACAGCATAGTATTAGCATTTCTACAAAGCTTTCAGCACTCTTTTTAGCCTAGTAATATAGCACCATTGTAGATACCATAAGCTGTTTCGTTATCACTCATATGTTTATACTTTATGAAACACGAGCCCCGTGTTTTCTGGTTGTTCAGACTCAGTGTTCAGCAGTCCCCACCCCCAACCAGGGACTCAGGTTTTCAGGCCCCCAGCAGTCTCCAGGCACCAGTTCCTCAGCCCCTCCGGACTGCTTGCTGTTTCTGGAAAATGCCATGCACTTTCCCAGACTTGTGCTTCTCCTCCAGCTGCTTCCCTCATGGCCTGTCTCTCCCCTAACCAGCCGAGTCTAGGGAAACTTGAGTCATCTCTCAAGATGCAGTCTGAATATCCCCGTCTCTACAAAACCTTTCCAGACACCCTCTCGTTAGCATGCATCTCTCTTCTCTCTCTTGCCTTTCTGTCCATGGCCTTACAGCGCCATAGTGAGCTGTGCCGTCTCCTGCCTTAGACTGGGAGCACCCTGGGAGTAGGACTGTGACCATTAAGGGGCCTGCGCAGAGAGCTCAGTACAGACTACCGGGTGCCACCTGGAGGAGGGGCGCTGGCTCAGTCAGAGAGCTTCCCCAGGCCCAGAGGACGTGGCCCCGGAGAACTGAGGTATGCTCTTTCCACCAGCTGCCAAAGGTCCCAAATGCTGTCTCTGGGCGCCACACCACGTGTGGGGCCCCTGGTGGTGTAAACACTGGGCACTAGCCTGCATCCAACCACAGTCCCCCTCCTGTATTCCCGAATCCCCTTTCGCATACAATGAAACTCAGCCCAACAGAAAATTGGCCTCCCTCCATACCTGCTATTGTTTGACCCTTCTAAAACAAAAAGATAGGAACTTTGCTTTCTCTTTCAGTTTTCAAATCTCAGGTTTGATTTAGCGGCACTTATACAGGCACACTTTACAGAAATCAAACTTCTCCAAAGTTCCTGGGCTCAGGAGGTGTGCAGAGGGGATGTCGCTTACCCTGGGTTAGTAGCCCTTCCCTGCATCTCGCTTTGTTAACTCTCTTTTTCTCATAGGACTTCCATTCTTTTCCTTCTTTCCTCCCGCTTTTTTGTCTTTCCATCCTTTTTTCCCTCCTTCAATGTGAGCCTTTCAGCAGGATAAGTCTGGCTGTCTGTTTCTTCCACACTTTTCTGCTGCTACTTGAGTTCTTCTACTCAGAAAAGATTTCTTCTCGTATTTTGGGTTTCCCCCTATTTGTCTAGTAATAATTAGTTATGTGTTAGTTATACATACTCATCTCATTTCCTGACCTGTTTTTTATGTTTATTTATTTTTGGCAGAAAGAGAGAGAGAGAGAGAGAGAGAGAGAGAGAGAGAGAGAGACCGAGAATTTGAAGCGGGCTTCATGGGGCTCGAACTTATGAACCATGAGGTCATGACCTAAGCTGAAGTTGGATGCTTAACAGATTGAGCCACCCAGGCGCCCCCTGTCTCTATCTTCTTGTCCTTTTTATGTGCACCTAGAATAGCTACTTATTCTCCACGCCACAGATCTCAGATAATAATTCTGCTCCTACGGCATTAGTGTCCTCAAGCTGGTTACAGGGTCAAACAGGCCTGTCTGCACCTCCGTCCTCAGCCCCAGCTTCACCTGGAGGTGTGTGTTCTCATCAGCGGGTGTTGTCCTAATCTCTTTTTTCAGAGTCCGCTTTTACGAAATGTATAGAGAACAGAAAGCAGATGCTTTCCAAAAATTTATGTACGTTTCCTATAAAAAGAAATCTTAAAATGCATCCTTTGCCTTTTATTTAGAACATACTTGCCTGTGGCCAGATTTGCTGCCTTCTCTGTACCCAGCCCCCATATCAGTTATGATATTTTTGACTGTAAGAAACCAAAACCTAAGAAACAAGGGTATAAAACATTGTGGCACCTGCTGTTTAATTAGTGAGAAGACCGAGCTGAGTTTGGTGTCTCCAAGGACTCACACTCTCTCCGTTCTTCTGTTCCTGCCTCCTCAGAAGGCTGGCTTGTGCCCTGGGTTGTCATCATATGTGCAAGGAGGCTGCCGCAGCTCCAGGCATAAGCTTCTCTCATAATTAAATTCAAAGGCAAGTGTCAGTAGAAGAAGGCTTGGGATAAGGCCTCTCTCTTTTTATCATGGAGGGAACTTTCCAGAAGCACCCTGGAAGATGATGGGTTTCGGAATTCGCTACCCACTAAATGTGGTGCCTTGGCTTATTGAATGTTTTAAGCTGAAGGAGTTTGAGAAAATAGCGGAAGCAGGAGGGTCCCTCTGGCCTTCTCCCTACCTTTTTCCCCTGTAGCATGTGACAAACTGTCCCATGAGAAGTGCCTTCCCTACACCCACAGGAAGGGACCAATCTTGTGTCTGAAGACAAAGAGAAACCACCTAGAAGGATCTGACCAGACAGGCCTTATCAAGGCTCTCCAGTTCACTATTCACCTCACACACCTTGGCCTGTCACATGCTTCACGGCTGTCTACTCTTCATCAAACAGAGCATAAAAACACTCAGGTTTAACCGTGTCTTAGGCTTTATTTCCTGGCGAAGGCTCCCATGTCATGTAAAACTCACATTAAATACATGTGGGTGCTTTTTTCCTCTTAATCTGTCTTTGTCAGTTTAATCTTCAGACCTTGCTGAGGACTTCCCCCAGTGTCTCATCGGCCAGCGCCAGAGGGTTGGTTTCCTGGTCAGATGTGGCTCCAAGGGAGACTGAGTGTGAGTATCTGAATATTTTCACCCCCCAGAGAGGAAAGGCGGGAGATGGGAACGGAGTTGGAACAGCTGTTGGGCTTTCAGGGTCTGACACACCTTAGGAGCACTTGATGTGCACAGCGTCTGGCCAAACTTCTTATGTCTGGGAGCTATTTTTCTGATGTGACGCCACTGGATGGAAGAAGGGATTTTGTTTGCCTCCATGTTTTGGTTCCCCTCTAGGAAGAAGAGATACCATTCCTGCATGATTTAAAGCGGTCTGCAAAACAGTACAGGCAAAGCTACCACCTCTGGAAGGCGCCATTCCGGTGGCTTATCCAGGTGGTGTCCCTTCTTAACACCGATTTCATGGTCCAGAACTTAGTGAGCCGCTGGCTTTCCTATCTGTCCAGAGGGGCTGAAATCTAGGAAACTCTAGCTGCCGAGAGAGAGACAGAGAAGTAATGGTGACAAGATGGCTGGGAAGATCGGATTGTGCAGTGAAGCTTCGACCCTCTGCCAGAGCAGCTCCAGGGGTCTGTGGAGACGTCTTCCCTTCATCTAGCTCCTGAAAACCCTCTCAATTAGGGATATGCAGTGGGAGTTTGTGGAAAGGCTAAAATTTTACTGGCTTTTATACATTACGCCCATGTTTGTACCTAATTTAGGGTTAAATCCTAACTCACTGATGACTATATCTGGCTTTAATGCTTTTGTGACTTTCTGTCTCTTTCCATGTTTTTATGGACATTTTCAATAAACACTGGAGGGTGTGATCTGGAGAACCAACCAGCAGTCAGCTCACCCCCAGACCTCTGAGGACTCCCACATGGGGACTCTCAGTGTGTGTGAGGACTAGTGAGCTAACATGAGAAGTCACAAAATCTTCAACTAGTGAATGTTGGAAAACATAGTAACATGCGTATCTGTAGTCGAAGATTTCAAACGTATCCAGATGGGATGAAAAAATTATTAAAAATTTCAAAGTGCCGGTGATAGCACAGGAGATTTCCATCCATCTATATGTTCTAATCAATAAATATAAGATGGCAGAAACTATTATGTAAGGACTTAAAGTTGTCTCAGGAGTTGAAAATGACCAGGAATCTTCCATAGTGCATTTAAATATTTTAAATTAGGGAAATACAATGAGAAAAGAACCAATAATATTGTAAAGGCTATGGATGTAAAGTTCTTAGGAAGAGCACTTTATTTACTAAAAATAAATACCTGAATGGTCACCTGGGAAAAGGGGAGTGGAAGGCCAAGATGTTTTATATAAGGGAAGAATTTTGACTTGTGTATATGTGTGTGTGTGAGAGAGAGACAGAGACAGAGAAAGAGACAGAGACAGAGAAAGAGTTCAAGAAAGAATGGCTGGGGTGCCTGGGTGGCTCAGTTGGTTAAGCGTCCGGCTTCTGCTCAGGTCATGATCTCACGGTTCGTGGGTTCAAGCCCCGCATTGGGCTCTGTGCCGACAGCTAGCTCAGAGCCTGGAGCCTGTCTTCGGATTTTGTATCTCCCTCTCTCTCTGACCCTCCCTGCTCTCACTGTTTCTCTCTGTCTCTCAAAAAGAAATAAAACACATAAAAAATTTAAAAGAAAGAATGGCTAAAAATGCCCAGAAATGGAAGAAAAGGTCCAGACAGGTCATCAAGATGTGGGGGAGAGCTTGCGAATAAGGAAACAAAAGAGCCACAGGCCTATGGATTTCAGAAAAGTTGGTTTACAAGAAATTCCCTCTGGTAGATTTGACAGGATAATTTAAAAAAGGGCCCTACCGAATATTTATTTGGACGATGGCTCTCTTCAAACTATAGTAATGATCCACAAAGAGCTTATATGAATGGGATTTGAGAATATGAAGGAAAAAAGGCCATGATCTGCACATGGACCAAACAAGAATTAGAGAAAAAGACTAATTGCAGGAAGTGAAGCTTATGAATTCAGTGGAGACAAGAAGCTGATGCAAAAAGTGATCAGAAGAACAGCAAGACTCCTAAAGTATTCTGTGTGTATTTAAGGCTGGGCAGCGAGGGTGAGGAGTAGGAGACATGTGGATTTAGCCTGATGGAACCCAGAGCTTTATTTATTCAAATATTAAAATAATGGTGGCCCCATGAAGCTGGAGGATTTTGACATGCAGGTAAGATTTTCTAGGACTCATTCTGTCCCCACTGGCATCATTCTCAGAAACTTGCTTGGCTTCTCTAAACGGATATGGTCTCTTCTAAGAATTCTTGCCCCCCACCCCCATGGTACTACTTAGCACACAAAAGTGTTGAGATATGGTCCCTGCTTACATGTTCAGATTCCTTCATCATCCTCTGCCCTCCACCCTTCTTCAAACTCTGCTCTCCTCATACAGAAATAGCTGTAGGTCCTTGAATGTGCCATTTTGTTTTCTCAAAATTTGTATATAAGTTATTTTCTCTGCTTATAATGTTCTTTGTAAATGCACTGACCTCAGTTATACCTTCTTGACTCAGCTTCACTCTACTATCTTCCAGAATTCATCAAAACCTAGTTCCCCTGGGCACTAACAGGGATTATACCTCCTTCATCTTGGGTTTCCTGAACTCTTGTCTCTCTCCACCAGTTGGCAATATATATCTGCGTTGCATGGATGTCTCTTATTCACCCCTGGACCCGGCTCTAGTGTCATGTCTGACTCTTAGTAGACTCAGCATTTGCTAAACAATTATCTTACAATTATTTTGATTCTTATCTTTCTGATGGGTTGGTAAAGTCTACAGACATGGATAATATCTTATGCATCATTTTTCACTCTGAAGTATCCAGCATGGAGAGGTGCTCAATATATATTGCTGAATCCCCATGTTCTTTAGTTTAGCTGAATAAATGCTTAATTCATTTACTCATTTAACAGGTAAACGTGTACTATGTGCCAGCACTGTGTGGGGCACAGATGGTGACATGCTCATCGGGATAAACAGTGCAGTCAGCAGGATGGTCATTGTGAGCACTGTGTTGAGAGATTTCCTAGGTTACATCTGGATTTGATAGCTCAAGATGGTGGTACTAGAGGCGCCTGGGTGGCTCAATCAGCTAAGCGTCCGACTTTGGCTCAGGTCATGATCTCACTGTTTGTGGGATCGAGCCCCATGTCAGGCTCTGTGCTGACAGCTCAGAGCCTGGAGCCTGCTTTAGATTCAGTATCTCCCTTTCTCTCTGCCCCTCCCCCATTCATGTTGTGTTTCTCTTTGTCTCAGTAATAAATAAACATTAAAAAGAAAAAAAGATGGTGGTACTTGTCCCACATGCACGTGGTCCCTGATGGAAATACAGGGAAAAGGCATAACTCCCTTATGAACTGCTCTGTATTTTCCAAGCCCACAGTCCTTGCAATCATCTCAGAACTCTGACAGGTACAAGAATATATATTTTATCCAGAAACTTATAACCTTGTAGCAAAAGATGTGTTGCATGGAAAATCAGGGAACTAGTTAAAAGAGAATGCAATAAAATTCTGAAACGAGTGTAACAAGTATCCCAAATCACAGATCAGGTAACAGAACAGAGCAGGAAATAGAGACCTTGGTGCTGGATGGTATTATGGATCAAGTGGGCAAAACCCTAGATTGGATTATAGTATACTGAGATTCTATCCACATATTATATGCTACCTGGAGTGAGTCCCTTTGATTCTCTCTAAAAGGTCCCCGGGCTTAATGGTGACGGTACACTCAGGAATCAGAGTGCCTGGTTAGTTACCACCTAGACTGTGGCATGTCCCTTAACCATTCTGCTCCTCTGTGTCCTCATTCTTAAGATACAGATAATAATATTACCTACTTCATAAAGTTGTTATGGGAATTAATGAGGCAGAAGAATGCTTTGGGCATGGTGGTAAGCATCTGATAAATGTTTGCTGTTGGTCGCTAGCCTCAGTTTCCTTAACTGTGAACAGGGGATACTATTACATCATTGCATGATTGTAAAGATAAGAAGGAATAGTAGTAATAGAAGCACTTGACCCACAATAATCAGTCAACAAAGATCTGTTTAGTCTGAATCAGTGGGATAAAATCTCCATGACGGAAATAAAACGGAAACAGTCTCTCTTATTGATAGCAAAGGAAGTAAAATGATACCTTGTTTCCAGCATAACAATTATGCCTTTTCATAAATTCTTGTGTTCCTTTGTTTTTGGCAGTACCTACATAACTGGGCTTACATCATGAAAAATTCTTCTTGTGAGTTTGCCTGGGGTGTCAACAGTTTTGTTTCCCAATGGAATTGAAACATTTTATTAGCTTGGGAATGCTCTCTCACCACAGACTGATCTTAATCACAACTTATTTCTCTATTCTTAAAAGTCGTGCTGGGGTGCCTGGGTGGTTCAGTCAGTTAAGCCTCTGACTTCAGCTCAGGTTGTGATTATGCTGTTTGTGAGTTCGAGCCCTGCATCTGGCTGTCTATCTGCTATCAGCACGGGGACCACTTCAGATCCTGTCTCCCTCTCTCTGCTTCTCCTCCTCACCCCTCCCGGTCTCTCTCAAAAATAAACACTAAAAAAAAGTCTTGGACCTCTGAGGCTGAGATACCAGTTCAGTTTGGTTTCTAAATTAGCATTGAACGTGGCTCCCAACACCAACTTCCACAAAGTATGGAAACAGGTGCACGCAGGACAGCATTTTGGAGAACATCACATGGACGTGACCAGTAGCCCTAGATCCTGACTGTGCCAGGCGCACCTGACTCATGAAAGCTCTGGAGAAACAATTACTTCAGGGGAGCACAATTTAACAGTTTAAAGGTGAATTACCCTTGATTTACTCAGGAAAAAAAAATTCCTGTAAGTCAAACAAAGGACTGCATTTTTCTCCCTGATATTTTGGCAGAACAATATAAAGAGTTGTTGAAAAAGAATGAAACGTACTGAAATTAAAAGAATGTGATAAATTATTTTAATCTTATTATTACTTCTGCCTAAACTGTATAGAAAAATTAGTATATCACTGACACATACCCAGTTAGCAATGACCTAAATGAGTGTGCTCTGTTGTGTTGTTGTTGTTTTCTTTTTTTAATTTTTAATTAACTAATTTTTAGAATCCTATGTGATCAGCAGTGCTGTGACATAGGAAGTAAAATAGTACCAATGAGCCAAAAGAAGGCAAAACTAAATTTTTAAAATGTATGATTTTATGATTTGCTATAAAGGTTATATATCTGACTCTAAGTTTCGGCTGGGAACTATCTGGTCGACTTCAAGTCCTTTGCCTTTAATGGAGAATAGGTACTTTCTGAGGGAAGATGAGATGAGAAATTATCCTTATTTGGTATTTGGTCTAACAGCCCCTTGAAAAAAAGCCCATTCCAACATTCCTCATTTCTCACCATAACTTGATATCTTTTTACATGGCTTTCATTCCCTATTTTATTCATTCACTCATCTGGGGAAGACTGTGCCTGAGGAAAGCACTGAACTACGGAGCCCCATCTCTGCTCAACTTAAGAATCTTATACAACAAGTTCTTGCTCACACAATCTGAGTCGATCGCCATTTTACTGCCGAAAAGCACAGGCTAATGGCACACTAATGGTGGGGGGGGCGCCACTGGGAGCTCTCAGAACTTTTTAAACCCTGAGGCTAAATATTTTGGTTCCTCCTACTAAGAAAATGCTCCCTACATAACCAGATTCAAGAACTATCCTTGAATTAACAATATAACCCCACATATCTATGGCAATTAAAAATGGCATTTTAAAATTGGCTGATTCACCTTTGGTTTACACAGTTAAACTGGAGTTTCCTCAGGCAGCTACAGGGTGGGTTCATTTTAGTTTGAGTTCTTTTTTTTTTTTTTTTTTTTACCAGCTACTGTAAGATTCAGCCCACTAAAAAGAACCCCCTTGAAAATTCACAAACAATAGAACATAAGGACTTCCACTAGGCATGTTCCTGGGATTTCAGGAGGCCTTACTTCCTGGTAGCAATCTTACCAGACAGATGGGTGATATTACAAATATTTCACAACTGGGATGGGGGCGGTGACCTATCCAAATAGACATTAGCTGTAAAACCAGCTCGGGAACACTGGCGTCTGCTGACTGATTTCAGTCCTCCCGGTAAGTCACACTTCATGGCTTCACCCATGTTTTCCAGGCCCTGCCTCCTGCAGGGTCCCCCTAAGGCATGTCCGTGGCTGTGGCGGTGGCCCGGAGGTAGTCTATGGAAGCAGCAACCTCTCTGTCCTCTCTAGGTCACACCAAGCTCAAAGAGAAACAAGAGCCCCGGCTGTGTGAGCCAAACACTACCCAGAGTTTGTGGTGAAGCAGCTTCCGCCATGTTTGCTCAGAGCCTTCTGTCTCCTAGATCTTGGAGAAGCCATTTGCGTGAGCCTCACGGTCACGAGGAGCCTCAAATGGAGACTTCTGATGTGATTTCCAAGTGAGGTTAAATGGACAATCATAGAGATAAGCTGCCTGAAGTGAAAAGCGAGATAATCATCTTTAAATCTGGTCTTATTTCCAGACCAAAGAGTTTAGAGTCTTTCATAGATTCACTCTATAAATCTGCCATTTCCTTGGCAATGTCAAGCTGTATACAACATTTTTTTGTTATCAGCCATTAATTGGTTAAACACCTGTGTTTTTAAAACACAATAATTTTTGTCACAGGTTTTGCCACTTTTTAATGAAAAATGGTAATGGCTAAGGCCTGGGTCTTCTCCCAATGACTGGTTTGTTGTTAGACCTGCCCCTCTCACAACCAAGGCTCTGTTATGAGGTCAAGCTGGTTGGCCTGACTTACTTTTCCCTGGGGATAAGGTTGCTTCTAAAGTCTCCTCAACTCTCTTACAAGAAGACTTTCTATCAGCTGCCCAAGGAAGCCAGAGCAAGCAGGGCCTGACTGAATTCAAGGGCGCCTGGTTTAGGCTAACCCTGGGAATCCAAGGCTCTGTAGGAACACAGTAAAAACGACCCACCCTCAAAAACATCACCTGCGGAACCACAGTAGTGATGGACCTGTGGCTCACTAATGTGGTCCCACCCAGGACCCAGCTCAGGACTACAGGAGATGGGAAAGGACCAGGGAACAGCCTACCTCAGGCTTTTCCTATTCTCCACCTCCCCTCTTTCCACTAAAGAGGTGCCATGATTACCTCTCATACATACTGACCACCTACTTCAGCTTTTCATTTATAGAAAGGAGATTCACAGCTTTAAACACATTTGAGAATAAGCGCCTTTGAATACTCATCTGATTAGCACATGTGTATGTTTCTTAAATCTCAGTCTGTGGCATCTTGGATTTAGAAGGATCTTAGAGGAATGAAGCCCTGCCGTTTCAGCTGGGTCAGTGAGTCCTGTCATACTGATCTGGGTTCCAGTGCCTTGGTCAGCTGGGTCTGCAGGGCTGAGAACTTGCACTCATCCAGTGAATATTGTTCTTGGTTTCTGACTTTTTTGGGCAGGTGCTGGTGGGGTAAAAAGGGTCTTAAAGAAATTGTCCTCTTAGCCAGTCATTTGAAACACGAAATTGGAGGGACGTCTTAGTGGCTCAGTCGGATAAGTGTCTGACTTCAGCTCAGGTTATGATCTCACAGTTTGTGAATTCGAGCCCTGTGTCAGGCTCTGTGCTGACAGCTCGGAGCCTGGAGCCTGCTTTGGATTCTGTGTTTCCCTCCCTCTCTCTGCCCCTGCCCCACTCATGCTCTGTCTCTCTGTCTCTCCTTCAAAAACAAATGTACAATAAAAAAAAAGAAAAGAAAAGAAACATGAACTTGGAAGACCTATTTCCTGAGACAGAGGAACAGGCATCAGGTCCCCCAGGTCAGAGACCCCAGGGTGGGTTTTGCACTAGCACTGCATGAACTTGGGCTGACCACATATCTTCTCTCACTTGTGTGAGATGTTGCAGCACTGCACTTTTCTTTAAAAAAATTTTTTTTTACATTTATTTATTTTAGAGAGAGGCAGAGCACAAGTGGGGGTGGGGGGGAGGGAGGGAAGGAGGAACAGAGAGAGAATGAGACACAGAATCCGAAGCAGGCTCCAGGGTCTGAGCGGTCAGCACAGAGCCCGAAATGGGGCACGAACCCACGAACCATGAGATCTCAAACCCACAAACCGTGAGATCACCACCTGAGCTGAAGTCAGACACTTAGCGGACGGAGCCACCCAAGCACCCCAGGACTGCACTTTCCTAATATCACCTACACAGTAGTCGGCTCTAGGCACCAGGATTACGAACTGAGCTTAACCCTGCCTGTAAGGTCAATTATAACGTGTCTACAAATACTAAAACATGTACTAAAAATACACATGCTTTAAGTCATAACTTATTGAAAATGGACTTAAGTTCATTAGCTCGTAGTCATTGGAACAAAGAATTCTTTCCAGTTTTAGACAGAGTGGCCAGCCAAGGTCTGCCAACACTTTTATTGTGCTTAAGAGCATTAGGAAGTGCTAGCATGGAGTCTGGAAATTTTTGTGTCAATTGGTTTCTCAGTATCTCAAATGATCTAATTACCTCATCCTGGGTTGTAGGCCTCATTCTTCTTTGTGCTTTAGTTTCCCCATCTAGGAATACAGAAAAACTTGTATCTTCAAGAGCAAGAATAGTATGATAAGTATTGGGCATATTTAAATTCTCTGAATTTCCTGGATGAAACTATGGACGTTTGAAGCACAAAGAATTTGAAAGAAGTATTTGACACACGTTATCTCATTAAAACCTCAACCTCTTCATTAAACCGACTAAAGCATAATCTATGGTGAACTGGGCTATGCCTGTGGTAGAGACATATCTATACACGTAACAAGACGTGACTAAGACAACCTAGGAAAATTTACACACGTAATCCTAAAATGTTTGTATCCATCTAAATATAAACCCTAGCACAAATCAAAGCTTTATTCATTTAAGACTTGGGGGAAACATTTAGGCTTTCTTTCTTTCCTATGTAATAAAGGCTTATTTAAAATTAAATTAAGAAAATAATTTACTGTGTTATTTCACTAATCATTTCTCTAGAACACAAACAGTAGCACTGTAAATTGAATCTTGGGCCTATGTTCAACTTTTCCAAACTCTAATACTGGTGACGCCCCTTCAGGATGACTGTGACCTTGTGTGATTTAACTTATTAGAGTACATGGTGCTTTCAAAGCCACATCAGAATTAAAGAGTCCACGTTGCCACGGAGGGCCCTTCAGGACAAAGTTTCTTTTCATCCTCTTTGTGACATTGTCACGGACTGTGTAGCGAACCCTTCTGTTGACATGGCCACCCGAGAAAGCTATGCGGTTCGGTCTTCCCGGAACTTGGAGAGAACATTGCAACTCTTTCCCTTCACCTTCCAATACAAGCTTCCCTCGCCTGCTGGGAGCCAGACAGCACCTCTGGAGAAAGGGAGAGCTCTGCCTAAGAGCTGGCAGGGCCGTCCTAAAGGATGACCTCCGGTACTCACTCTTGACCACGGGTGGGACAGCAGGAGGAAGGTGAGTGAGGCGCAGGGCGGGGAAGAAAGACAGCTTCTCATTGCCGAGGAGCCAATCCACGCCTCCGTCAGAGGGGTCGTCGATTCAAGTCCAAGATCAAACAAACCCACCATGCAAACATGATTTTATAGATTCACTGCCAGGTGAAAGGTACATGTCTTCTGTATCACTTAGGGTTCTGGATTGTTCATAAAATTCCAATAGATGGCCTGGGAATCTATGGTAGGCATGGTGAAGGGGGGCAGGGCTGAGGAAAGCTGTCAAGAGACAATTATTCGTGTTTGATTTAATTTCCTATTACGATTAGTTTCCATTCCTTTGGGAACCAACTAACAGAGCAGGAAAGGGTAGCCAAGGGCTTGCAGTGTGTTTGTGGGAATTGTAAATGTGGAAGTGAAGGAAAGCATTTGGTCTAGCAAAAGATAACTGGAATGAATTAAAACTTTTTCCAGTTGGGGCACCTGGGTGGCTCAGTCGGTTAAGCCTCCGGCTTCGGCTCAGGTCAGATCTCACGTTCGTGCGTTCGAGCCCCACGTCAGGCTCTGTGCTGACCGCTAGCTCAGAGCCTGGAGCCTGCTTCCGGTTCTGTGTCTCCCTCTGTCTCTGACCCTCCCCCTCTCATACTCTGTCTCTCTCTGTATCAAAAATAAATAAAACATTAAAAAAACTTAAAAAAAAAAAAAACTTTTTCCAGTTTCCCCTCCAGAAGGAAAGAGTATTCAAGGAACCTCAGTTTGGAAGGCCCGTTTGAAAGAGAGCAGGAGCAAATGGAGCAGAGGTCTGAGGTTTCCCAAACGCTCAAATTCATTACAAACAGACGCTGGGAAGTTAAAAAAAAAAAAAAAAAAGTTATGTTCATTGATTACATAACTAATAATTTTAAGGAGCCTACTTAAAATACTGACCTAAAACACAGTGGTTCCACATGTCCACTTGTTACAGATTGTCCATTTGTGACAATCAATGAAAAAGTGTGTGTGTGTGTGTGTGTGTGTGCACGCGCGGTGTGTGTGCACGCTTGTGTTTACACTCTTTCGCCGGTTACTCTTCCCAAAATTAGAAAGTTATACGTTATGTCAACACAATCGATGGACCCATCGTACCAGTAGTGGGACTTCAATCTTCCCATTACAGCTCCTTGCCTCTCCGCCCACCGGGTCCCGCTCCCCTCTCTCCACGCACCTTGCATGCTCACGTATTCACACACATGCACGCACGCACACACGAGAGAGACCGAGCACAGCTTGCTCCTCTAGCCCGCCAGTGCCTCACTTTACCTGTGGCCCCGGTGGGATGCCGGCTGCCGCTGGCCGCGCCGCTGCCGTCGGTCTGGGCCGCTCTCCCCTTCGGGCTCAGCAGAGCCGGGCCCTCTCTGTTTTCAACAGGTACCATGGTCTCCGAGAAGTTACAGGCGCTCCCGTGGCACCCAGCCGCCCCGGTCCACCCCCCTGGCAACAGTGGTCACTGTCCCCAAGGTAGCATGCTTAAAAAGGGTGAAAAAAAAAACTTCGGGCAAAGCCAATGTGATTTGTAACCAACTTTGTTTCTATTTCCGAAGGCTTTGCCCTTTTCGGTGACACAGGCTGTTGCTATTCCAAGCAGCCTATCACAGGCGGTGGGAGGGCCGTGTCTCGGAGGATTGTTTGTGCCTTCAGATGCGGAGTTGGAAGCAAGGGGTTAAAAGGCTGGCAGTCCAGACCGTGTTTGGCCTGGAGCTGGGGGAAGCTGGGGGGAGCCCTTGTCTGCCCGCACCTTTGAAAAGAGGCAGAGAAGGAAGACGGGCAGATTTAAAGGGACGGCCCAGAATGCTCACAGATGGTATCAGTTAATCTCGCAGAGAGGGGGACACTTTATGCAAAGACATACCAGAAGGCAAAGTGTGGCAGTTTTTCAGCAGGACCCTGCGTCCAAGAGTCGTGCTGCTCCCCGTTTAAACGACGCACAAGCCAGCTTTACTGTTTCAGCCTGATTTTGCTCTAGGTGAATGTGGTGTGTACTCTTTCTCCCCAAGGCCTGTCCCACAAATCCAGGCCCCAGACCAAGCATGCGTGAACTCACACTGCATAGACTCTGGACTTCTCATACCCTGGGCTGAGAGCGAAGCAATCCAGTTTATTTATGCATAGTTGTCTTTAAGAGAAGAGCCACCCTTGAATCTTCTTCGGTCAGGTGTGTAATAGCCTTCTTTCGGGAAGAGGGCATTTCCAATGCAGAGAGACCAGACTACTGACCCGGTGTGAGTATGGTGGCCACAGGCTCTGAAACAAAATCAGGGAGTGAGAAGGAAGGTTTTCCCCCCCTGATTTGTGAATATTCTTTACATAAAAGGTCTTACAGAGTTGTGATATTTTACCTTCAGTTTTACATTTAAGCAAACCATGTTTAGTGAAAAATCTTAAACAGGAATTGGGATCATTTTAGAAAATTGTAAGGAGGGAAAATTAAAATTTTCGGAGGGCTTATTATGTGCCAGAAATTGTGCTGAGGGTATTAACTCAGATGATTCTGTGTTTGGAGATGGTTCTTTTGAGAATAAACAAAAAACAAGTTGTGAGGCAGGTACCCGTGTCACAGAAGAGGCCATGGAGGCCGATGGACTTGCCTACAGCGCCCACCCTAGCTGCTTAGTGGTGGGCTGACACTGCAAAGCCAGGCAGCCCAATGCCGCAGCTCTCCTAGTCCGGATGTCCCAGTCTTTCCTCCTCTGACTTTCTTGGCTTCCTTCCCTTATCAACCTTTCTTGATTTTAGGAAGATGCCATAAAACACGCCTTTTAGCCCTAGCCGCTTCCCTGGACAGAGAGGCCAGCTTGTGCCGGCAGCGGGAACCGAACCACTCTGGACTTCCTTTCGATCCCTTGGCCGGATCGTAACCCAGCTCTAAAGTCACTTCTCATGTGTACAGTTCCATCGCTCATCACTAGGTATCTTTATATATATTTTTTTCTGTCCAGGAATCAAAGAGCAAATGGAAAGAAGCCTGTAGGAATTCAGTTACTGTGCAACTGCTTTTTGTGAGCTGATGATGCTGAAGCTCTCCGGATATAGCCCAGCCCCCTCCTGACTCAGAGGTGAGTAAACACCCAGATCAGCTTGTTTCCACTGAAGAATGTGTAGTGCAATGATGCTTTAGTTTAAATTTGTTCCCAGAAGGTGTTACGATTGAATGAGCTGCAGTTTTTATCTGTGACACACATACGTCTCTCATTAGCTCTCCATATTCTCTTTGCTTCTACCTTTAAAAGTTTTTAAATGCTTATTTATTTTTGAGAGAGCTAGACACACAGCATGAATGTGAGAGGAGCAGAGAGAGAGAGAGGGAGACACAGAATCTGAAATGGGCTCCAGTCTCCGAGCTGTCAGCACAGAGCCTGACACCGGGCTCCGTCTCACAAACTGTGAGATCATGACCGCAGCTGAAGCCTGATGCTTAACCAGCTGAACGCCCCGGAGCCCTGGCTTCTACTTTTTCTGCTCAGAACCAATTGAGGAATTGGCAGGGGTGGGGTATTGGGGATGGGGGAGTAGGGGTGGCGGTGGAGGAGAGGACATATTTTTGCACTTGGTCAATCGTGTCACTGCCTTGTTTAATGATCCCGGGCCCTGTGTCTCCTCTGGCAGCTCGTGGGCCTCATGAAAGTGTCAGGGTATTTGCTGTAGTCTTTGATCAGATGGAAGACAAAATTAATTCTAGGATTCCATAAGCTTGGCTAAAAGCAATTCTCACGTTGCTTTTTTCCCCCCAATTTGCTTTCTATAGTTGACCTATACTGGCATTCCTAAGGCATAATCCAACAAGAAACCAAAAAAAATGAGCAAACAATGTGGCTGACTAGCTTGCCTCCTGGTAGAACTCATTCTGTTCCTCATTCCACCGTTGCCCTGGTGTGAGCCACGGCTGTCCCTGTCTGTCCCGTGCCTGCCTTACACTCTTAAAAGTGGGGCTATTCCTTTCACTGGGCTACGGGGGAACAGTCTTCTGCCTGAGTTTCCTGAAGGAACCTATATTGCTTCATCATATTTTGCACATTTATTATTTAGAGTGTATTTATTGGTGTGGATTGATCAACTTTGCCTTTTCTGCTTGATCGTAAGCTCCATGAGAGCGTGGAGTACGTTTGGTTTGTTACGGTATTCCAAGTGCTGGCCCAGAGTGCATATTCAGTAAATGTATGCTGGCTAACAGGCTGATCCCTGTAAGCCCAACCAATGTCAACACTGCTAGAATATAAATTCCAAGACAGCACGTACCTGGGTCTAGGGGTGCTCTCGTCCGTCTCTGTGCCCCCAGGTCTTGGCACAATACCAGTCATACTACATAGATCCTTGATAAGTATGTCTGAAATGAGTGCTCACAAATGGAGCTTTCAGTGAACTGAAGACCTACTTAAACATCAAAACCCATCTGATGATTGCATGTAACACCCTGGCCTTCCTCTCTCATTTCCATTAATATCTTTGGAGCAAGTATAAGCACGGGCTGTTTGTCCCTCCTCCATGGAGTCTCTGCTCAAGAAATCTATCTTGGCAGACAGCACACAGATAGTATATTCCCCATAAGCCCAATAATTTTGCCACACGCCATTTTAGACCACCCGCTTGTAGGTAATGCTGTGGAATTTTAGAGGACGTATCATGACTGATAAACTGGCAGGACAGGTAAGAGGGAACCAGAGAAAAGCCAAGCACATGAATGTCTACTATATTCCAGGCCTATTTTGTGGCAATTTTTTTTAACTTCACAACTTTGCAAAGTAAATATTACTGCCTCCATTTGCAGAAATTGAGTTTGAGGAGTTTATGAGCATGCCCCAGATCAATTAATACTTTCCAATGTTTTATCATGAAAATTTTCGAGAATACAGGAAAACCTAGATTCTGTAATCAACATTTTACAACGTGCTCACTCTTTAATCTATCTATCTGTACATCAGTCCCTCTATCCATCCACTGATCCTTCTTAGTTTTAATGAATTTCTTTCTTTTTTTACATTTATTTATTTTTGAGAGAGATCCTGTGTATGCTCACACAAGCAGGAGAGGGGCAGAGAGAGAGGGAAACAGAGGACCCAAAGTGGGCTCCGAGCTGACAGCACAGAGCCTGATGTAGGGCTTGGACCTTGCGAATCTCAAGATCATGACCTGAGCCTAATTCGGACGCTTAATTGACTGAGCCACCCAAGCACCCCAGTATTTATGAATTTCAAAGTAAGTTGAAATACTTTGGTATGTGCATCATTAACTAGAGTTCAGTATTTGGTTAGGTCCTTTTTTTTTCTTTGAAACATTTTACATACGACGAAGTGCACACATCCTAAGGGTGCCATGACATGATTTCAGAAAAGTACATATACGTGCACAGTCCAAACCCCTGTTAAATTACAGAACATGCCCAGCATGCCAGAAAGTTCTCTGTTACCTCTTCTGAGGAAATTCCCACTTCAGCCTCTGGAAACACCCAGGGCTGTGGGTTTTTCTCACAGGTGTCACCTTTGCCTGTTCTGCCTCTTCATATCATGGGATCATAAAGTATGCACTCTCAGATAAGGCTTTTTCCACTGAGCGTAATTTTGAGATTCATCCATGTTTTTATGTGGATTAGAGGTTCATTCTGCTATTGCTGAACAGTATTACATGGGTGAATACGCCGCAATTTATTTATCCATTTTCCTATAGATGCATACCTGCACGGTTTCCAGCAGGAGCTGTTATAAATAAAGCTGTTACGAGCATTCTTGTACAAGTCTTTCTGTGGAACGTAAAATTTCAAAGCACAGCGGTCCAAGTCCATTTGATTCCAAAACCCACATGTTTTCCATGACACCCGTTGCTTCTCCGCAGTGTATATTACAGCACTGTGTTTATGTGGGTTGTATTTCTGGAGTTTTTAATCCTAAACTGGTTCATTACAGTGCAAACACAAATGGGGAAATATGATCTTCAGACAAAAAATACGCAGATACAAATTCAGCTCTTCCTTAGCCCTGTTCCAATCAGATACTCATCTGGGTATGATTTTTTGGAAAGACAGTTATATTCCCTGTGTATACTACCTAAATAAATTCTTTCTCTAAAGATTTTCAATATAACTTTGCTTCTTTTATGTAGAATCTTACCAATCATTACATATGGATTCAAGTTCTTCAAATTCTAAAAGAAGCATGGTTGAATTCATTATAATATATTTTCTGGGTAGAAAACTATAGAACAAATCATTAAGAGGACAGTATAGCAATAAAAATTGTTATTCTATTATTGTCTATGAGAAAATCAGAGTAGAAAGTTGCATGCTGATTACCATTATAATAGTTGTTAAACACTTTGTTAATTAATTTGTTTGTTAATGTGCATAGTGGTAGAGATTAGAAGGGAACTTGTAAAAATGGAAAGTAACTGACATGTTGGAAAGGTAATCTTAGGCCACGTTAAGAAATTTAGGCCAATCCTAATCATGTGTAAATCATGTAAAAAGTATTTTCAGAAAAAAAATGTCTTCTTAATGTTATTATACCATTGTGTAACTAATAAGTATATGGTTCTTCAGACTTAGGGCTTCCATATACTATTACACAATGTATATACCGCACCATAAGCAGACCATTCCTATTCACTGCACAGCTTGGTTCTGTTCAGTTGTAAAACAAACTTTCCAGAAAATGACACATGATAATGTCATGAGAGGGGCACCCAGGTGACTCGGTTGGTTGGGCATCTGACTCTTGATATCGGCTCAGGTCACGATCAGGTCATGATCGAGCCCCGCATTGGGCTCTGCATCGACAGCATGGAGCGTGCTTGGAATTCTCTTTCTCTTCCTCTCTCTCTCTCTGCCCCTCCCCTGCTCACATTCTTGCTCTCTCTCAAAATAAATATATAAACTTAAAAAAATATCATGAGGAAGGGATAGCTTTTTCTAATTTGCACAAAGATATATCTGAACAACTAAGAGGGCTGTGCAAATTATAGACTTCCTTTAAGTTACATTATCTGTTTGATTTGTCTGGCCTCCATCTGCTTTTGTCCTGCTTAGCTATATAAAGAAGCACCCTTCTTCCCTCCATCAGCTGCTTTTCCTAATAAATTATTTTTAATTTTTAAATCTTTCTCAGTCCTCTTACATGGCCTTGGAATGGAGGTTTCCACAACATTTATTTAATGACTAATCATTTCCTTTACAGTATCCTTCCTTTAATGCCCTGCTGTCAGAAAAAGTTGCTGAATCCCGTGTGACAACAGAAGCCTTTATTGTCTTGGGAGTTCCAGTCTACCTCCATCACCTGTCCCCTTACTTGCTGGTCAGTGAGGAAGACATGGAAGAGAAAATCAACTGCCTCCCACAACGAAGCTGGAAAGGCCCCTTTTCTGGCTTCCTTTACACATAGGGCCAGACTCTACCGAGCAGATCACAAGCCCTGGATTTTCCTTTAGAAACTGGAGGCACGAAGTGAAACTCAGGCCCCATTCAGGCAGCAATGGTGGTGAGAGTTATGGCTGCCATGCCCAGTGTTTAAGGTTAGTAGATGGACACTGTGAGGAAGGTGCCCAGGGCAAGCTGGACCAGCCCAGAGCAGGACTTTGGGACTTATTTTTGACTGTCAAGGCTCTAAGTTGGAGCTGGTTCCTGAATTCATCTACCTGAATCCTTTTTTCATGTGTGCAGAGGTAGATTAAAAGTAGAATATTTAGCTGCAATGAATTATGACTAACGAACTCTTTGCACCATGACACTGATATCCTCTGTTACATTTTCTTTGTGTCAGGTGACTAGTGGCCCTAGAATATTTGGGCTCTAGCTTAGGGGCAGTTACTTTGGAAAAATATTTGGTTTGAGTTTCAGTTAAATGGCTCACAGGAACTTGGTGGTAGAGTTAAGCTCTTGCTAGCTCTCCTTGTAAAAGACGGACTTCCAGGAAATCTCCTGCTGCTACCCACTGTGCTAATGCATGTCACACATATTCCACATCGCCATTCATGGTGCATAGCCATGGAAGAATTCTACTCTTGCTTTAGTTAGTTGTGCTGGGGTAGAATTCTTTTGCTCAAGGAGTGGACAGGATGGACAAGGAACCCCTCTTTCACATCTTCTCTCTCTGACTTTAGATAGGGACGGATCATATCAGTCAGAGTTCGGTGCAGGAATTTTAGGCAGGAAGGAACTTAACACAGGTAAATGAGTGCTTATAAAATCATTCGAAGGCTTGAAAGATCAGATTCCAAGCACTCAGAACTGACTCCCAGAATGATACACAGCTGACTTATCAGCTAAGCTCCTGAATCTAAGGCCACCGAACAAAGCTGTGAGTTCAAGAACGTGTTGCCTAAATTCAGAGGTCAAAGGATAACTGCTCCCATAACTTCATTCTCCAAGAAGTTACTGAGGCTGGAATGTTGTCTCTGGAAAAGCTCACATCTGCCTGAACTCACAGGCCAGCAGAAACTCCCCAAAGAGGCAGAGAAAATAGCCTCCCCACCATACCTACCTTCATACAGATGCACATAACTGACATCTAGACCTGATTGCAAGGAAGTCTGGGAACTGAGACTGAATTTCCTCATCTCTAAAATGTGATAATAATAGCACCCATCTCATAGGATTTCTACAAGGGTGAAATGAATTAATATACAGAAAGTAGAACAGTATCTGACCACAGTGATCCACAATAAGCCTTAGCTGTTATTCACGTCCAAAGGACTCCATAAAATACAGGGCAATAATGGAAAAAATACTGGTTCAAGAGTAAGATAATGTAAATTCCACTGTTGGATGTTTTGTTTATTAGGCACATGACTTTGGCCAGTTCAAGTCATCCTTCTAGGCCAGGTTTCCTTATTTTGAAGATAAGGAGACATATATTTGCTTCACCTAAAGCTGGTAATTTTTTACCAAGCAGCTAAGCTCACTTCTTTTGACAAGATACTCTTGTCATTTTCTTTGGGGACCGCCCAACGAGTGCACACCACCCTTTAGCCAGGGGGTAAGCCTGTAACTGCCTGCCAGGACAATTAAATTTTCTGACTTCGGAATGTAAGTCTTCTAAGGTGACACAAGGGGCTCTACCTGAAAGGAGCAGTCAGTCATTGTCAATGGCAGAACTCAGAAAAGACCATCCATTAGCTCCTGTTACCCATTTCTCTAGAACTTTCCTGATCCTTCCCAAAGCTTTGTTCTCACTAATTTCCCCCTTAGTTCTTATAAACCACCCCAAAACCAAGTAACAGATTCATTTTTGGCTAATGTTGGCCAGAGTCCAAAATTCCTAACATAAACGCTTTAAAAGGATTTAAGTTAAGATACAATCAGATAAAATATTTGAAAGCACTTTTAAAACTGTTCAGGTGCTATATAAGTATAATTTATTCACTGATGCAACAGCAACAGTAGCTGTAGAAGAGAATCTATTTGTTTATCCATCCAAATCATGCACTCCCTTTCTAAATAAGGACTGAAACAGCGAATGACAGTAGACTGGCCATGGACACAGTGGTGATAAACCAGAAAAGTCCACGAATCTCTAGCCTTTGCAACAACATGACCTGACTCAACATTTCACAGAGCCTTGTACCCAACCGAAGGCCCCTGGTGAGATCTTTAACTTTCAGATGAAAATCTGGCATCTGGCCTAACTTACCAGGAGAAAAGGTGAGAAAGGAAAGTGCCAAGTAGAAAGGATTGAAGAGACAACTCTACACAATGGCAAGAGGAAACATTGTAGTCCTTTTCTTCCTGTTGCCAAATAGAAGTTCTCTTCTCTTTAAAGCTGAGAGAATCAACCTCGTATCAAGACTGAACAAATTTGCTAGGACAGCACTTCCTAATTCATTTTTTATAGCGTTTTGGTGTCCTTTCAGATGTTAATAGATATTCTAAGGAATAAAAATATGAGGGGGCTCTTTCATTATCCAGAAAGTCTGGGAAATTGTCCACATGGTATGCTGTTCTTAGGACACCAAAACTCTAAGAAATTTTTCAGTGTAGACACTAAACAATTTTAATGTAGATCTCTCCCAACTTCCTTAAATTTAGATCTTTAATTTCTCCACAAAACAAAACAAAACAAAACAAAACAAATGCTACCTTTTAGGAGGACGCAGCTTGGGAAATCTGCACAGAGATGTTCGTGGGAGTGGGGTGGCTTTGCCTTCAGAAGGCTGGAACCTGAACTGGCGTCTCTGCTGCCCCCTTCTGATATATAGAAGGAAGAGCAGGTTTCCGCTGCAAGGGGCTGAGGAGATTGCAGCAAGTTGCTGCCAGAGTCTACCAGGAAAAGAGGGAGCACCCTACCGGTTACAGGAGTTGCTCTTTGCCAACCCTGTGGTTTTTGCGGGTCCAATTAGCTGTTTGTTCATGTTGCATCTATGCCTTTCCAGATGCCGTTGGGCCCTGAACTGAAGGGAATATGGGCAATCATTCAAAAACTCATTTATCCATCCCTACAAATGTTTATTGCATGCTTACTAACACAGCAGTGATAAACCAGTGCAAAGCGATGGGTATAGAACCATAAATGATGCATTCTTGTGGGAGAACCAGACTTTTCCAAACTGTGTGATTGTATTCATTGCAACTGAACCTGCCTTCCCTTTGACTCTAATACCCTTCTTTGCTATCTTTGAATCTCAAAGACGAAACCATTGATGGAGACTTCTTTCTTCATATCAGATATAACAGCCCTCTTTTCTGTTTTCCAGAGCCTGGATGCCATTTAGTGAGGACATTTTGATGTTCACTCATAAATGCCCTCCTTAGGCTCATATAATTTTTGCTGTCTTCAGAACTCTTACTTTATTCTGTTTTGTCCTGAGATTTGAGGCAGGACCTGGGTCACAGAGTCCACCTGAGGCTACCTTGGGTGTGAAAGGGTATTCACTTTGGGAAGAAATCCGAATGGAATCCTTAAGGTATAAAAGTGTCATCATCTTCAGCATGGCTCACAACAAATGGAACGTTTAAAAATATCTCTAGAAAAAAAAATTAAGGAACATTGATGAGGCAGTTTCTAGACCCTCCAGCTCTTTCCTGGCTACCTCTCCCCTCATAGAAACTTGTAAGTGACAGTGAAGAACCAACTGGCAAATTCCAGTCTTGCCTCACTGAAGAGCATCACAGAGCAGCCCAGAAAGTCTGAGACAACACTTTGTCATTTCAATCATCATTACTGTATGATATTTATGTTATTTATTGACTGAAAGAAAAAAGTTGTATCTTATTGTTCTATGAACTTTTGCCAGTCAGGTGTAAGGAGCATCTTTATCTACCCTTGGAAGAAGGTGGAAGACCTAGGTGCATCTATTTTGATGGGCGGGACAGCAGTGGGACTGCCCACCCCAGTCCCTGTCCCAGCACCAAACTCACCAGCAAGCAGAGATTGGGTTCTCTCCAAAACTCTGTCCTTATCATAACTCACCTTAAATCTTCCCACAATCCCCTTGACCCAGGTAACCTACTCCAGGGTCTTTTCTGGATAATAATTTGATCTCATACAAACTGTACTTTTTTCTTCTCAAAATGATTCCCTACCTCTTAATCAGACATTTGCAAATGAAAGAAAAGAACACTCAAGTTTGAAGATCTGTATGTCTAAGAAACATGATAAAATTGAGTTAGCAAATATGTTAGTTCAAAGACTGAGTACCTTTCAGAAAAAGAGCAATATCTAGGTGCCTTTATTGTTTTCTTTCTAGAAGACAAAGAGATCTGCACCTTTTCTAAAGGACTCTGCCCACAGTGTAACTTTTCTTGGGCTTAGGAGAGATCTGTTCTGATGCACAATCATTACCTAGTAATTAAACTCATCCCTGGCCATTTCTTCTCTTCAGCTTGATAATGACATCACCCAACATGTAAAGACTAAAAATGACCCCAGACTATCAAATTCAGTATGCTCTTTTGACAAGTAGAGAAATCAAGGCTTTAAGTAATTAACCATGTTGTCACCTACTCTATAGCTTTAATTTATAAATTAAATTAAATTACTATATGGTAGAATGACTAACATCATGTTGTCTTTCATCTGTAAAGCTATAAAAAAACATTAGTTAACTCCACATCACTTTGGCTGCAGAGCCTGATGTAGGCTGCTATACCCTGGCCCGGCAGCCACAGCTCTTCCCCTGTCAAGCCCCTGGGAAAGGACTGACAAGGAAAGAGTCTTGCCCAAGGTCAAGGGGCAGGGGAGGCATAGGACAGAGATTAAAATCAAACCCTAGTAAATAGAACTTTTTCTGTCCTTATTCTCTGGGGTGTTTCTTTTCTCTTTCCTTCTCTACATGCCAAAACATTTAAACACCATGGAGGACAATTGGAAATCTGAAGAACGGTCAAATTTTTAGTGGTTAGGGAATTACATGGTGAGTGAAGATTTTGATGAACAGTCTGAGAGAGATTTTACTTTAGTTACTGCTCTAATATGCATTGCACACTTCCCTCCCTTAGTTACCATAGGGTAGGAGCCCGATAGAATATTTCCTGGATTATTCTGGATTTATAAAGGAAGAGTTTATAAATGATGTCCTAAAGACTAACTAATGTGAGAAATATAAAGGCAACTTAACTTCATTCAACTGCTTCTAGCTTGTGGGACTTCAAACATTTTTGCTCAGGTACACCATGAAGGAATGTGAAAAGCTCTTGAAAAATTCTGTCCCTCTTCATGCATTTTTAAGCTGACATCTAAATGTTTTACTATAAACTTAAAAAGTTGCAAAGTCTGTCTTTTCCAGGATACTGCATAATATATATACTCTTTGGATATAAAAATCAAAAGCAAAGAACTATAAAGATCCAAACTGTGGATAACATCTGCCGCACTTCACAGATAGGCCTCATGGTCAACCCAAATAGTCAAATAATACTTATCTTCCACCAGGAAATATTGAAACTCATTTTTAAATTCAAATAACTGCATTAATGTGCATCTTTCTGTGATAGCCTTCTCGTTTCTGAATTTTTCTTCTAACACAGATTGATGATGGAAAGAAAAAAAGACATTGGCCACAAGTTAGAGACCTGAAGTTTGCAGGAGGAGCAGGAAGGCCCAACAACCATCCCATAACGAAGACATTGTAAAAAGCAACAAGGGTTGTCAAGTCACGACAATGCATGGAGGAACCCTAAAATCACTAAGTGAAAAGAGCCATATAAAAAGGAGTCATTCTGTATGATTTCAACTATCTATACTCTGGAAGAGGGAATATGGTGGAGACAGTAAAAATGATCCGTGGTTGCCAGGAGTTGAGGGGTGAGAGGGATGAACAGGTAGAGCAAAGAGGAATTTTAAGACAGTGAAACCACTCTGTATGATAATGGAATGATGGATACAAGTCGTTATACATTTGTCAAAATCTATAGAGTGGATAACACCAAGAATTCATCCTAATGTAAATTATGGACTGTGGATGATAATGATGCATCAATGTAGCTTTATTGTCATAACAAATGCACCGTTCTAGTGGGGGATGTTGATACTAAGGCCAGGGGGAATGTAGGAAATCTTTATACCTCTGCTTGATTTTGCTGTGAACCCAAACTGACTCTAAAAAATAAAGTCTTTAGGGGCATCTGGGTTGCTCAGTTGGTTAAGTGTCCAACTTCAGTTCAGGTCATGATCTCATGGTTCATGAGTTTGAGTCCCACCTAGGGTTCTGTGCTGAGAGCTCAGAGCCTGGAGCCTGCTTCAGATTCTGTGTTTCCCTCTCTTTCTGCCTCTCCCCTGCTCACGCTCTGTCTCTCTCTCTCTCTCAAAAATAAATAAACATTTAAAAAATTTAACAACAATCTTTTTTAAAAAAGATTGGAGTTGACTGACCTCTGTCTGAACTAGTCCGTGGGTATCTGGCAGGTGCTGTGACACTAGACTAAATCACTCTGGCCTGGAGAACTGTGCCGACACTGGTTGGTTGCCTATGTGTGGATACCATTGTCTTGCCAAGGTCAAAGAAGGCCAACCCCTCTGAACAGGGACGCAACTCCAGGAAGCAAGTGGAAATTTCCATAGTCCTGCGAAGGGGCAGATCTAGAAACCAGAAATGAAAACTTCTGGGTCTGGGATGAGATTGGGCTGGGAAGGAGGGAGGGAGGGAAGGAGGGAGGGCAAGATTTTCTTTGGGGCTTTCAAGAAGGGTCTAGGAATGAGAGGCAAGGATGTGACTGGGGAACCCTTGCTAAAAGCCCAACAGGGAGAGTGTTGGCTCCCAAACCTGGAGGCGACAGGTGTCTTTCAGCAAAATTAACATCAGGCCAGCCACGAGCCCCTGAGCTGTTATTCTTTGTGTCTACATGGTCTTGGCAAAAGATGATGGCCAGTCTTAGCTACTTTGTCAGGAGTTGAAGCAATGGTCTGTGCACATACTTGGGATGAAGGCAACTCTTTCCCTATAAGTTCTGCTTTCTGGGCAGCCTGCTGAATTTCCGAGAGGGTCTAACAGGCTACTGCTCTTCACCCCCTCTTTTCCCACATCTCACCTCTCTACACCTCCACTCCCCACTTGGAACCTAGGAAGGAAAAGAGGTAAAGGAAAAGAGGTCCCCAAGAAACATTTATACAACTTAATAGCCTCTATGCCCGAGGAAGGAAGGCCTGCCTCCACCTCCTGGTGAGTAATGCACATGGACCTGAGATATATATTTTTTTGAGTAGCTGATGCCATTTTTTGCTGCTTATTTCTGAGTTTGAGCCCTCATGAGTGGGTGATGACACCAGATATGCGGGATCCAAATATATCTGGAGATAAAAAAATACAAATCTAAAGATTCATCCAAGAGCAAATTATTTCCCCATCAACTTTTAAATATTGCATAAATTCTAAGAACACCCCAGTGTATTCCAATCTGACCATGGCACGTGAGTTACAGGTTAAGCTGTTGGGATTTAGGTGGGGAAGCCCCTTATTTTCAGTCAGAAAATAAGTTGCTGTGGCAACCAGTATGAGAGAAGTGAGGATATTAAGTAAATGGTCTGACAGTAGCAGGTGTCTAAGGCCAGAAATGATACCACCTGATGAAATACCCCAGGAATATTAGATTCCTAGGATTGCTGTAACAAAGTACCATAAGCTAAAGGGCAATGAAAATTTGTTGTCTCATAATTCAAGAGGCTAGAAATCGAAGATGAAGGCATCAGCGGGGCCACACCCTTTGAAGTACTAGGAAAGGCTCTGTTCAGACCTCTCTGCCAGCTTCGGATCACTCCTTGGCATGTGGTAACATAATTCCAGTCTTCATGTGGTGTTCTGCCTGTGTGTATCTGTCTCCTTGTAAAAAGAGGTTATAAATCATATTGGATTAAGAACCTACCCTACTCCAGTATGACTTCTTAACTAATGATATCTGTGAAGACTATTTCCAATAAAGTCACTTTCTGAGGTCCTGGGGGTTAGGATTTCAATATATTAATTGTGGTGGGCAGAGCACAACAAGAATTCTGCTCAAAGCAATCTTTCTTCAGATGTTGCATTAGAATGTCTAAGAACTTGGGACACCTGGGTTGCTCAGTTAGGTAAGCATGGGAGTCTTGATTTAGGCTCAGATTATGATTTCATGGTTCATGATTTTGACCCCTACAGCAGTTGCACATGAATGCTCTCTCTCTCTCAAGAAATAAATAAACTTAAAAAAAAAACCCCAAAATGTCTAAGAACTTTAGAAGAAAATTTAACATCCACTGAAAACCAGAGGACACCATGAGCCAGTTTCCTAAACAGCTTCCTGAAGGCTGTTGAAAGGGCTGGGGTCTGTATTTGTACTGAGATTAAAGTTTCTGGTACAGAAGGTTTGGACATCTGTAGCTTGGAATTAGCTCATTTAAAATAAGGCATGTGCAAGGCACAGTGCCTCACCTTGCTACATGCTCACCCTCACTAGATCCTGTATACTCCCTCTCTCACCCCAACTGCTCTCCTACCCACTGAAATCGGTGAAGGAAAGGGGAGAGGTAAGGAGTGAGGAAGCTGTTGCTCACTTACCTAAGTGTAGGAGCAAGGCATGGATAGGTTGACTTTAGTGGCCCATATCTTGTTGTGATAGATGGAAATTTACCACAGCAACAAAAGTCCTGACTTCCGTGGGCAGGCACTGGGAAACATGGTGTAGACACCCTTTTAGGGAGCTGGGTGCTGAGGCAGACTACGAAGAGTACCCTCTGGTCTAGTACCCCATCAGACATATGGCTCTTACTTTGTCCTTGACACAGTGGCTTGGAAACCAGGTAATATGCCTAAAGCATGGAGTAGACCCCAGTGGCTCCAAGGGAGACAAGGAACCCTTCTTAGCCTTATGGTGGGAAGATCCAAGCAAGCCATTGAGGACTTAGGGAAGCCCAATGGGCTTGTGTTTGCTTTGCTTACAGTGGATTATATACCCAGGAATGAATGTGCAGCTGAATAAAGGAAACTAGGTGTATTTATGGTAACTGTGAAGAATCTGGGAGGGAGCAAGAAATGGAGACACGGCAAACAATAAATTTGGCTCAGCTGGATTCTATAGTTTTCCCTTTTACCCCACACCACAGAGGTCCTAAAAATGAGGAAAAGAATAGTGAGGAAGAAGAGGGCTCAACCCTCAGTTAGGAGACCAGATCAAGTTTTGTAAGAAATTTACTCTCTTCCTCTCTACTTGCCTTAAAGCCAAACATTGCTCCCCCAAACTTGAGGTTCTCTAGGGATTTCAGAACCAAAGAAACTTCTAGACCTCAGGTACATAATGAATTAGGGAATTGCCTCTTGGACCCGTTGCCTGGAGCCCACATGGATATGGGAAAGATCTCTCGCCCACAGATAGGCTCCTTCAGGTTGGGGAGCTAACAACCTGGGAAACCTAGATCTGGTCCTCTTGGAGGAACCACAGGGTAGAGAAATATTTTCTTTTCAGAGACTCCAAAAGTATGTGGGGAGGTGGGAGGTAGAGAAGTGATATAAGATCATTCTTTGAAAATACCAGTTTGTGTTTTGGTCTTGCCTCTAGAGTGTGTTAACTCCCCCATCCCAGAAGATGCCAGGCCTTTGTGTTCCCAGCCAGCCAGATACTTCTATGTGGCACTGCAGGAAGTATTGGTTGCCAAGCACCCAGAAGACTCCCCGCTCTCCTGGCTTTTGTTTTGCCTAGGTCTGGGCTGCTGGAAGCCAATTATGCTGCCTAAGAGGGAAATCAAGAGAAGTGAGTATTTAGGATTGAAAAGACTAAAGCAACTGTAGCGGAGGAATGTTGTTTTCCAGAGCTCCCTTCCAGAACTGGGAAGGAAATGGGGGGGCTTTTGTGATTTCCAAGCCTAGAGAAGCAACATTGCCCCTTCCCAGTGTATCCACACTGTCTTGAGCATTTTAGGGCAGGGCTGTCAGAAGCTCAGAGGATCAGATTCTAGGCTCACCAAGAGGCTGCTCCTTCCCTCCTACCAAAGCCTTGTGGAAATTAGAGATGCCGCAAGTTGTCCCTCTCACACGCACGGGGTTGATGAACAGAGTGCAGAATGGATATCTTTTCCTACAGGGTCCTTCACTTAGACAGACCTGTCAGTCCCAGTGTCTTTTCCCAATTCATTATAACCGTTTTTAATCCTTCAATTGGATTTTTCCATATGCCTCCAATTCTCACTATAACACCTTCCAACTACTAAAACTAAACTTATTTTTACATTCTTGATATTTATAGCATTATGTTTATAGTGTCTTCAACTGTAATTAATTTACTCATACCTTGTTTATAGATTGTTTTTAATAACTGGTATTCATCATATCAATTTACAACAGGATACTTGGGAATACATTATTTACCATGAAACTAATTGAAGTAATGTGGTCAGATACATACAGAAATATACTTGTGTGTCACTAAAAGCTGTAATACTTAAAGAAAAAGAAATGTTAAAATGTTAAAACCAAATAACTTATTTTCTTACACTCTATCAATGCTTTAAAATTATATCACATTTTTTTCATTGCTTCATGTTTGAATCTTGTTTTTCTTTTAGTTTCTAACTGTTTTTGTATTTTCCAAAAAGAAGCATATATATATTTTTCACTAAGGTGATCTAGCTTCTTAAAGGTGTTTGTCAAGGTGAATTCACGGACCTTCTTTGACTTCTTGTTTTAATTTGAACAGATGGCTTTTCAGGGCTGCTGTATAATCTTCATCATGGGTCAGTCTCCTATCTCTTGATCTCATACTTTTTTTTTCTTGGATTCATTTTAAGTTTTCCTAAAGTAAATCCTGAATTTTTTCCCAAAGGGTAAGTAGTAGAAAACCATTTGTGCTATGCATGTCTTAGAATATCTTTGTTGTGTCTTTATGTTGGAATAACGGTGTGGGTCAGTATAAAATTCTAGGTTAAAATAACTCTTTCTCAAAACTTTGAAAGTATCCAGCAATAGGTTGCTCACCTAATTTTCATTTCTTTTAGAGAAACTGGGTATACTTCTCCTTCTCTCAAAATCTCCTAAGCTGGATTCCTGAAATTTCATATCTTGGTATAAATCTTTTTTTCTCCACATCTATTAATCTGTCTCAGTAGTTTTCAAGCAGAGTTCGTTTTTAAAAAAATTTAATGTTTATTTATTTTTGAGACAGAGAAAGATAGATAGATAGAGAGAGAGAGAGAGAGAGAGAGGGAATGAGTAGGGGAGGGGCAGAGAGAGAGGGAGACACAGAATCTGAAGCAGGCTCTGAGCTGTCAGCACAGAGCCCAGTGTGGGGCTCAAACTCACAAACTGTGAGATCATGACCTGCCTGAGCTGAAGCTGAAGACTTAACCAACTGAGCCACCCAGGTGCCCCCAGAGTTGTTTTAATATTTTATTTATTTTATATTTTAGAAATTCTTATATTACATAATTTATTATACCTTCCCTTTATTTTGTCTATTTTTTTATTTCTAGAACTCCCATTGGTCAGACATTGGGTTGATTTCTCATGCTACAAACTCTGTAGCTTAAAACAAAACATATTTACTATCTCATGGTTTCTATGGGTCGGGAGTCGAAGCACAGTCCAGCAATTAAGACATCAACTAGGATGCAGGCTTATCTGGAAGTTTGACTGGGGAAGAATGTGCTTCCAAGCTTGGCAGAATCGCTATAGGACTGAGAGTCCCCAGTAACTGGAGGCTTTTGGCAAGAGACTTCCCTTAGCTTCCAAGGTCACCTCAGATACTTGCCACACAGGCCCCCCAACATGGCTATTCTCTTTTTCAAAGCCAGCTGGGGGAAAGAGAATCTCTGGCATTAATCTTTTAGCAAGAAAGGATCTTGTATAATGTAAAGTAGCCACAAAAGTGACCTCCCATCACTTTTGCCTATAGTCAGTTCACTAGAGGAAAGGCATCAGTCCAGCCCACACTTAAGAAGAGAGGACTGTACCAGACTGTGACTACCAGGAGGTGGGGATCACGGAGGAGTCACCCTCGCATCTGTCTACTGCAGCCGTGTCTTTTAATCACCCCTCACCTGCCTTTTCCTCCCTCTGCAGTTTTTATTTTTCAATACATTTCATCTTTTGATCTATGCTCTGAAAGGCTTCCTCATTTTTATTTGCCTGTTCTTCCTGAAAATAAGAGGCCCATGAAGTTGGGAAAAAAATCCCAATAGTGGCATGTTCTGGATGTTTAGTGAAAGATAGCATTCAAAGAGGAGGGAGTGGTCAACAACGTTAAAATTACATTTTATTTGCTAGTGAGTCAAGAAAGATGAGGACTGATAACTTCTCTATTGGGTTTAGCAACATGGGATCATCATGACCTTGGCAAGAACAGTTTTAGTGGAATGATGAGAGTAGAAGCCATTTGGAGTGGGTTCAAAAGAGAATGGCAGAGAAAGAACTAAAGTAGAAACTATACAACTCTTTAGAGGGGTTTTGTGGGTTTTTTGTTTTTAAGGTTTCTCTCCAATTTTATTGAGAAATAACTGATATACTGGAGGAGTTTTTCTATTAGGAGAAACCAAGAAAATGTGGCAAGAGTTGGATAAGGAGGCAGGATTGAGAGAGATTATTTAACATGTAAGAAGTAATTGCATGTTTATTAGTGCCAATGGCAGTAATCTAGGAGAACAGGAGAAAAAAAGGATATAGGAGACAAAGGGAATAGCTAGAACAATACCTTTTAATAGATGAAGGACAACAGGACCTTATGCACAAGTGGACAGATTGGCCCTCGATAGCAGTGTAGACAGTTTATAGTAAAAGGAAGAAAAAGCCCTGGGAAGGGAAAGGTTAACAGGAATGTGACCTCCTCTTGAGGGGACGAGGTGGTTGGATGGTTGACCTTGGCCAGACATCCTTATAAATATGCTAATGACGTTTACTCTTAGATGGAGACACACACATGTATCTACACACACAGAAAGAGAGCCGCCAGGTGTCAAGGTAGTCAATTAAGACAACTACGGTCATCCAACAACCCATGCTACTCCTTCAGCATGAAGGCAAAATGAAGGCATTTTCAGACATGCGTGTCTCAGAAGATTTTCCACCATTGACCTTTCTGAAAAAAGAACATTGACACAATACTTCAGTAAAACTTGAAACGAATTCAAGAAAGAAAAAAAAAAACATCAGGTCAATATTGCTTATTGTAAATAAGCCTGGAACTTATGGGGTTATGCAGCCTAACAATCTGGGGAACAGACAGTACACTGCTCCACAAACATTGTTCAGAAAACAATTGTTGATCTGAAAACAGAATGCATTGTAATGAAGGAGAAAGTCTTTTTTTTTTGTAAGTGGAGTCTGACAGATTTGGGCTCCTCCTGAAAGATGTGCCACCTGCATGCCTAGTTCTTGCCCATAGTCTTCAAATTACCAGTGAAGTTCGGTGCTGGGTGAGCTCTATTATTCAAGTGAGTTTGCTTTGACAATTCAACCCTTCTCCTCTGAAGACAGGTATGTGGGCAGATGTTATTGTGGGCGTGTGGTGGGCACAATATCTTTTCTATTTTTTTTTCTATTGGGTTTCCTGGATAAACTTTGATTTCTCCAGAATTAGTCATTCTGTTTATTCTTCTTGGTCCTTCTCCTGAAGACTAATGTGGGAAATCGTTCTTGGTTGCCTGGCAACAAGCTAGCGAAAATGATGGTTCACGCCTCTCAGGGGCAGAGCCTGAAATTTCCTTTGTAATCAAGTGCCTTCTCTTTGGTGCCCAAATTTCACAGCAGTGGACACCCTCAGATTCTTCAGATGTGAACAACTGACATTTCCCAGAAGGTTCCTAAATAAATGGCACCTAAGCTCAGACGTTTTCGTACCCCAGGCCAGAATCTTTATTTTTCTCATCCAAGACCACCATCACGCTCACTTTATGCAAGGCAAGAGTAACAAGACTCATGGTGTTCCTGGTAGAGATAAGCCCTATCATGAGTTCAGCTGCTCCAAGATCAAGCATGCCTCCCTCTGGGGTGCCTGAAAACAGGGTCCTCTCAACTTCCATCATTTATAGCCTCTGGTGCTTACCCAGATCGTTACAGCGATGGTCCAGCGATCCTTGGTTGTCCTTTCCTATTTTTGCATAAAGGGCTAGACTGATTAATGGAGGAGATCGGCATGGTTTCCAAAGCTATGGCATAGGTCTGCTCTCCCAGTGAGAATCTTTCTGAAACCAGCATCCTGCCATGGGAGGAGTGTGTGTATGTCTGTGCACGC
This sequence comes from Suricata suricatta, assembly GCF_006229205.1. Classification (NCBI taxonomy): domain Eukaryota; kingdom Metazoa; phylum Chordata; class Mammalia; order Carnivora; family Herpestidae; genus Suricata; species Suricata suricatta. The sequence goes on from NC_043706.1 coordinate 115,960,026, forward strand.
ACTGAATGACGGGATTTGCTTCTGAGTGGAAGCTTTACACGGAATACATGGGCTAACTCTGTCAACAAAAACACTGAGGCTTTACTTCAATTTGCCAGCATCCACTCTCGGAGCCCTAAACCCTGTGTAACAGATCACTCCCTTTCTTTAGCTGCCACATCCCTGTGGCTTTTCTCTCCTCAGGTTAAAGACAGCAGCCAGGTGCTTGGTAAGTGTGAGGTGAGGGACATTGATGGCAAGACAGCCACCAGCTCTACTGTTCTGAAGAAAGCCTTCCAATACACACAAGTCTCTCACTCGTGCTTGGAACCAGCTGATGCTAAGCTTCACACCTCCTTGGAGCTAGCAAAGGAGAACAGCTGTCACCTCTACTGCAGCCCTCTCCTGGGGACGTGTGGAAAGTATCCCCAGTCTTCTTTCCATTTTCCAGAAATCAGTCAAAATCACTGGTCCACTCATTGCCTGTTGTGGTTGTTTCCTCTCGTATGTGTAACACATTTATTCATTCAAATTTTTTTTAATGTTTATTTAATTTTGAAAGAGAGAGAAGAGCACATGAGCAGGGGAGGGGCAGAGAGAGAGAGAAGGAGACAGAGACTCCCAAGCAGTCTCCTCACTGTCAACACAGAGCCTGACGTGGAGCTCAAATTCATGAACTGTGAGATCATGACTTGAGCCAAAATCAAGAGTCGGTTGCTTCACTGACTGAGTTCCCTAGGCACCCCTGTTCATCTAAACTTTTGAACCAGACACCTAACCCCTTTATTTTAAAGAATCTGGGTATGAAATGGCTACTATGAAGCCTGCCTTTTGTGTTTGCATAGGATGTTAAAATGGGACACCATTGCCCTCAATTTTGACTATTGCTTCAAAAGGTTGAGTAGAGAATAACAGGTGGGGAATGTCCTCACTTTCCCAAGTGAGGCCCTGCTCCTCCCATGCAGGGCTGGCCAAGCTGTAGATCCAAAGCTGCTTCCATGACCCTCCCATCCTAACATCCATTAAAGAGCGGAGGTTGAAGAATTTCTTTGAAAAAATGCTGGTAAACTGAGGCTCTTTTCCTCTCCCAACCCTACATGTTGGGGAAGGGAAAGGGCTGCCTCTTCTGAACTCAAGCTGGTGACAGGAATTGCAAAGAATACTTGGAAAGCTTGATGGGTGTTTCAGAGTTTAGGAATTGATTTGAGCCATACCTATGAAGCCAAAGCTAAAAGGCTACATTGAAGCTACTTGTGGAGATGGGAAAGGAAGACTGGCTCTGTTGGGCAGGTGGTACACTGAAGAATGCATGGGCATACCACAGACCAAGTGGGTAGTGGAACCTGATCCCGGATGCATCTGGAAGGAGCCCTACATAGAAGAGCCACCAAGTGAGGCCATCCCATCGGTATCAGGTCAAGGGAATACATTGGCTCTGGTGCTAAGGGTAGGTGTTGTCACAACAGATCAGTTAGAAAACACATTCACCCATGCAATGAAATGTGAAGTCTCATAAAAGGTCTCTGGAGACTCCATAGGAGCACTAAAACAAAAAAGTCAACTTGGAATGTCCATAGCCCATTCTGAGTCAGAGCCCCAGATCAGTTGGCAGAAAGGAGAAAGAAGCTCAAGGAAACAGAAAGGAAACTGTCCAGGTCCCTCTTCTCATTGCAGGTTTCCAGCCCAAAGGCTGGGTGAGAAAGAAGTATTTACTCAATAAAGTTTGGAGTTTTTACAACACATGGAAGTAGATATGTTGATGATTGAAATAAAGCTGTTACTATGATTAGAAGTAACTGGAGATCTTTTTTATTTTATTTTATTTTTATTTTTTATTAGAATGAGAGAGGGGGAACAAGTTAGCAAGGGCAGAGAGAAAGAAGGGGACAGAGAGAAAATCCATGAGAAAGGAGAGAGAGAGAATGGGAGAGACAGAGAGAGGGGAGTAAGAGACAGAGAGAAGCAGGGCTTACCCAAAGAGGGGCTCAAACTCACAATCTGTGAGATCATGAGATCATGCTAAACAGACTGAGCTACCCAGGCACCCACCGGAAGTCTTTTTTATTTTCTGAGAGTTATTATAAGATTCTTGAGACTTGCCTTAGATTTTATCCAACAGGCAGAGAAGAAATAGCCTTATAGGACAGGTTGGTAAGGGCAATGGAGAGAAAGAATAAAGTGAGTTTTATCTGCTTGCACCCCATGGAAATTACATTTTCATTTTGCTCACTCAGATCCAACTTTCAAATGTATCTTTTCAGGAGAAACAAAGTTGGATTCAGAGGTAGGTGAAAAAAAAAAAAAAACCAGCTCGTACATTGTCAAAACATCCAAAAGTGAAAACAGCCATTCGTTATTAATTCATTTTAATGACTCAAATAAATGGATCACCTATTGTGTGCCATGACCTGAGCTGGGCATGTGGGTTACAAATGTGTCAGGGCGAGCCTGCACGTTTCTTAATCTGGTGGGAGAGCCAGACATGTAAACAAACTGTGGCACGGTGTGACATCATTCTACAGCCGTAGACACATAATTATATGGAAGTCTCTTCATATCTCATCCTGCTCATTTGAATTTCTTATTTGCATGTTCTTAAAAATATACCAGAAGAGGGCCACTAGTCCTAAATTTGGAATTTCCTAGCAGGGAAATAGGGAGGCCACAATGGAACACGGAGTGGAGTGGGGCCCAGGCAACAGAAAGGTTGAATTGGATCAACCAACAACAGAGTGTTTTCCCACTTCATGACTTTGCTGAGAACCAGAGCCCCTTGCCAGGGAACAAGTTTTGTGATAGCTATTATGAAAATTAAACCCAACGTTCCGTGATTAGAGCATGGTGGGAACTGGCACAGTGATATGTCTTTCCCCCCCCACACACACATATTAAAAAAATTCTTTAAAAAGCTAAAGCTATTTCTCCCACACCACTTTTGGATTTGGCAAACATGACGAACAAGGAGAAAATGGAAAAATTTTTAAGCTTGTGGTATTTAGCCCTCATCAAAGACAAGAACTAGAAGTGAGAATAATAATAATTGTTAGCATTTCAACCTTCAAGTCTTTTTCCTTGGAGACTGAAACAAGCAAGCTACAAGAATTATAATGATTTTTTCAAAGGTCTTGAGGATGACGGGTTTTTTTTTGTTATCATTGTGTCACATTAAATAATATTCACTCTTCAGAAATAGGATATTTTAGCCATCCAGCTATTTATTGATTATATTAAATCGGAAACCATTGAATTAACATATTTGGATATGTTTCTTTGTATAGTAAATCAAATATTTTTTGTATGGATATAACAGAAAATTACATTTAACCTTTTATTATTTTATTTTATTTTAATGTTCAACCTTTTTCTATTTGAAGCTAATTTGCTTGAGGTTTAGGAATTTTTCCTCAAGCAGTAGAGTAGCTTTGTTAAAAAAAAAAAAAAAGGTCAACTTTTACACTGTCCATATAACCGCCATACAGACTGAGAGAAGGCATTATCTTTTCCCTTTCCATCCTACCCTACAAATATCTCAATAACAGCTATCTTTTCAAAAATAAATTTAATTCATTAGTGGCAGATATGAACACAATCTATAGTACTTACACGTGAGAAAGATTGTATTATTTATTTTAAATTAAATACATCAGTCATATTTTAGGGGTGACATTAAGGATCTGAAGACTACCAAGGTGCCCTCAAACACTGAAAAAGTTTCTAGTCTTTACAACATTATTGCCATGGTAGAAACACCCATCTGCCATATTTCTCCTGCGGACAACTGTGCCTAGCATACTAGCATATCAGTGAAAGTTTGCTAAATGAATGAATGGTGGAATGCCTGTCTCAAGTGGGCAGCGGGTTTGGAACCACAGTGCCCAAGGCCATGGTTCTTAATTGTTCTTATCTGAAAGGGTCAATACATTCTTCTCTCCCCACTTGAGTTGGGGACCAACTGGAAGATACAGGAATGTGCAGAAGGAGATCAAAATAATACTTTAGGTATGGATAAAGCTATGTCAGAGAGAATGGTCAGATGGTTTGCTGATATTAGACTCCAGAGCTCGACCCAGCCAGGGAGACTGGTTCACTCACCCAGCCAGCGCTGCGCTAGGCCACTGCCATCCCCTTCATTGGGGGCAGAGCAGCAAAGCAGCGCAGAAAACAGTGGAGAAGAGCTGGGGTGTGCAGGCCCATCTTCCTCCCATTTCACTCATCAGAGCTTTTGCCTCCTCTCGACTGGGAGGTATGGGGGAGAGATCAGGTGTTTGACTTTTGCCGAGTTCTCTCCACGTAGGGGGAAACATCAGGAAAGAGAATGCGCGCACACCCCTTGACACCAGTACGACAGTCCCTGTCAGTTATGAGCCACCTTATAAGGGAGGTCTTATGTCCCCTTGGGGCACAAGGGCCCACCCATCATGACCCTGAAGCCACTTGTTCCTCCTCAGGGCCTGGACAGAATCTGCATCCTCATGTGGGGGATCCCGGCAGGAAAAATATCCCTGAAGCCACGGAGCACATAGTCAGAATCTAGTTTCTTAGGATGAGAAAAGGGGGAAATAATTTCCTCTTTCAGTTTTCCTGTGAATTAAGAATAAAATGCTGAGGCGCCTGGGTGGCTCGATTAGTTGAGCCTCAGACGTTAGGTCTCGGCTCAGGTCATGATCCCAGGGCTGTGGGATCCGGCTGGTGTTAGGCTCCATGCTGAGTGTGGAGCCTGATTAAGATTCCTTTTCTCTCTCTCCCTCTCCCCTGCCGACACTCTCTCTCTCTCTCTCTCTGAAAAAATAAAATAATAATAATAATCATCATCATAGTAATAATAAAATAAGATGCAAATAAGTGTTCTAAAAATTCATTCTTCTCAGCTTTGCAAAACTGCATTTGCTTTTTAACTAATGGGCATTTTTGGCAGATTGGTTTAAAATTCAGCACTGATCAGGGAGATGAAAGACAGCCAAGTTTAACTCTTCCTTCTCCTCACGTGCCATCAGAGATAATTGTATATTGACAGAAATAAATCTTTTTTGGAAGGATGGGACTCTTGCCAGTTACAAAATAGTCAATTCTGAATGTTCCCTTCCAAGTAGGCCTTCTGGTGGTATAGACAGACTGCGTACTGAAAGATATGCCTGACTCAGTGTGATGTTCAAAACAGATCTACCACCAGGAAGGGAAGTATCAAAATAGGACGAGACATACCGCATGGACAGGTTTTCTCCCTGGACATGGATGAAGAAACAGGTCACCTAGATATCTTATGCCATGATCTTGTCACCACAAAACAGAGCCAGGTTTATGCAGTTAGAATAATATAAGGAGAGATGCTGGCTTACAAATTAAACCACTCCTACCCCACCGTGGAAAGTTTGAATTACACGAATCTATGAAACATATTATTTGAGCCTATAAATAGAAAAATTTTTAAAGGAGTGCTAACATCTTTAGCTGTTTTCCACCGTCAGTTTGGTTTTTTAAATTAATTCCTGTCTCTAGACTGACTTTCAGGAAATATAGCACAAGGCAGTTACATTATGACAATAGGGGAGGGAAAGAAAAAAGCAGTAAGAGAAAAAGGAAGAAGTAATTCTTAAAGCTTGCGCTCCAAAAGTCGTATAATGTTACAGATTGTTTGTATCTCAATTTTAAAATTGATTAATTAAAAAATAAGTTAAAGTTTAGCCCAGAAGGGAAGGGGGTTAGGATTTTACAGAATCTTGCTTTATTTTTTGGAATTTAAATTCGTTAGCCACAGAAGTACATTTGAGAAGATTAAAATAAGCAGTTTGGCTTCTTTAAACTCATAGAACTTCTTCAGAGGGATGGGGGGTGGTGGAATTAATAGACAAGCCATTATTTTACGTCTTACTGAAGTTGGTACAGGTCCTTAATGCCTTAATTAGCAATAATGGGAAAGGAATACAACATAAATGAACAAGCCTCGGGACTGATTTTTAGTGCCTCATGAAATTCACCTTACATATATATACATGCACATAAAGGGGATATTAAGCACGACTCAATGTACAATGAAATTTACTCCAGAAACCTTGCATTGATTATATGTTCTTTAACCTTGCACTTGGCCATTGTTCCTGAAATGTTCCATGCTGATAAATCTCATGATCAAACCAGAAATTTTTGTCAGAAATTATATTTTTGTCCAATCTATAGCTGAAACGTGATGAGACAGCTGGTTCAGGACTTAGTAATAAAATAAAACTCATTCTCCCAATTCAATCTAGAATAGATTTTATATAGCCTTTGGCAACTGATAAATCTGGAGCTTTGTACAGCTTTGATTTAAAGTTTCTCAACAATGACCAAGCCCAGCATCTTTTCCTTCACCCTTGCTGAAACACTAGAAAGAAAAAATTCTCACTGTCACAGTAATTCCGAACTTCTTTAATGAAACAAAAATATATGGAGTTTTGAAAGCTCCGTATATCCAAGGATGTAAGCACAGCCCTCTGCCCCTCACTCTCCATGGAATGGAATCTGCCTTTATATATAAAACACGAAGACTGACTACCTCATATACTCTCAAGGTCTGTTTGCTAGTTTGTCTTTCTACTGGCAATTTCTCAACTAGGGTAAAGTTGGCTTTTGGGAAGGGAATGAAAAAAAAACTTCAGACTGTTCAAAGGAGAGTTATATAAGAGCTAACTTTGAAGTCTTAAATAGTTCAAATAGAGAACCAGGCACTCTGTTCTCCGGAAAACCACCTAATCAGCAAATTTTGGCCGCAGTGAAGATCTTGAATTGTAAGGTAGTGTCCTGTGACCTCATTTCTTCTACCCTTGATCAAATGGTAGAGTGGGAATGAAGACAGCAGCTGCCTGGTAGCAGGGAGCTGGCCTGAATCTACCATTTAGGTCTTGGTTTTGCTAGCAGTCAGAGCTGGTGCTCACAGCTAAGTTTTGTCCCTTTCTGTCGAACAAAAACAAGTTCACAGAACATCAACACCAGGCAAGGTCAACTGGGACCATGATGGATCAGGAGAAAACAAGTTTGCTCTGTAATCATGCCTGAGCACAGAGAAAACCTAACATTCTCCAAACCACATAAATGACTAAACATCCTCCTAGCCAGACCAGTAAACATGACTTCTGCTTCTTTACCAGGTATAGCCTTAGCTTCATCCTAGTCTCTCTTTCAAGGTTAAGATTCAGTAAGTTACCTTTTATGGATGGAATTGTGTTACCCCTTCATATACTGAAGTTCTAGCCCCCTGCACCTCAGAATGTGATCTTGTTTGGAAATGAGGTTGTTGCACATGGAAGTAAGGTAAATGGAATCATGGTGGAGTAAGGTGAGGCCCTAATCCAATGTGATCAGTGTCCTTGCCAGAAGGGGAAGTTTGAACAGAGACATGCACACAAGGAGAACACATCCCTAGATTCAATGCAGATTCTCCTTGTCCACTTGTCATCCTCACGTCATAGTCCCTAAGTAGATATAAAAAGATAGGCACTAAAAGGAGCATGGAAATGGTGGATAGAGGTGGGAATGGCAATTTGGGAGTCTAAAAAATCAACGACAGAGAGGGAGACATGCCTGGTTTTCTGTTTAGCCAGGCCTTGCATTTCTGGCCCAGGAGCAGATGTTTTGGAAGGTGTTATGTTGTTCAATTTCCTGTGTCACAGTGTGGCCAAGGCATTTCTACCCAGATTATCTGGTGGAATTATGGTAAATTTCTCTTAATATTAATTTTTAGTGTATTAAGCTTTCATATATTTCTTTTTTCCCCATATATTTCTTTTTTGTAAGAATTTTAATAAGCAGAAAGAAGATGGGTTGGAAGCTTCCTTAGTAGATGCCATTTTGAATTAAGAAATACAAATGGATATAAGTGATATGACCAGAGTATATGTTCCTTATGGACAGAGACTGATTTTATGCCTCTTAACGAAATTATAGCATGGTACCAGCACATAGTTCAGTACAGTTTCTTTGATGGATAAAATCAGTGTGATCTAAACCATAACAATCCTTAATTATCCAGCTGGCATTTTTGGGCAGCTGAGAAATAATTTTATACCTTTTTCCAAGGTCAAGATATCAAGCTATTCAGCTATCAAGCAAATTCACATTTCACTTGATGTCAATTAGTACCAACTTCATAACTTTATTGTGAAGATTAGAATATTGCTTAAAGCAGCCAGTATAATGCCACCATCATAGCATATATGTCTTACCCTTGACTTAAATACTAGTTTTTATTATAAGTCACTCAGAATGTATGTTTCTTGGTGGTAGGACTTTAATAGCTATCTTCAGCCCTGTAGCCCTAGCATTGAGATGCTTGGTATACATTTACTGAATAAATGAATGAGTGAGTGAATAAATGAACTAGTGAATGAACAAATTAAGTCATACACAGACATAAGTTCCCTGTCATCTACTTTGGAAGATTAATCACTGGTTACTATTATCTGTATGAAACTGACCAGCCACTCTACAACTTTATCATTTGGTGGCACCGACACAGGTAATGAAAATGGCAGAATGAGTAAGCTCAAAATAGGCACAGTCAGCTAAAAAGAAATTATTCCTAAGTCAAAGGAGATATTCTCTGCCCAAACTTGTTCATGATTTACAAAATCGTGACAGGTATTAACAGGAGATAATTCCATTTAAATTACTTGAGCTCTAAAATAAAGCTGCTTAGAAAAGTTTCCTTTAATTTTGTTGCAGTGACTCTGAAATACTCCACATTCATGGCAATGTTGACGTGTGTTCATTACAAAGTATTTTTAAACACAGTTAGTGGAAAATAAAGTTTGGGCAAGAAAATCAAGTACCTTGGGACAATCGGGCAGGTAGATATTTAACAAACAATATTTACATAAGACCAGTGATTTAAAGAATTTTCTATTAAATTATCGAATTCATCTTATTTTATTGTGCTTCACCTTAGTAGAACATCAATTCAGTGAGGGATTTAAAATTTAATTACCTTCTAGCTTTCACATCCAGTGATTTTATAGTTCTCCAAACTTCGAGAAAAATGTGTTTCATTTCTCTTTTAAAAGTAAATGAGATGGGGGGCTTGGGTTGCTCAGCTGGTTAAATGTCTGACCCTGGCTCAGGTCATGATCTTTTGCCCTGTGGGTTCGAGCCTCCTGTTGGGCTCTGTGCAGACAGCTTGGCACTTGGAACCTGGATCGTTTTTCAGATTCTGTGTCTCCCCCCCTCTCTGCCCTCTCCTTCTCATGCTCTCTCTCTCTTCCTCTCTCAAAAAAAAAAAAACAAAAAAACACTAAAAATTTTTTTAAGTAAATGCGGTAAAAAGAAATGTTTTAAGTTTTTGAAATGAGGTATCAACAAACTTTTTTCTTTTTTTAATTTTTATTTTCAGTTTCCTTCTGATAAAGGGAGTCCATCCAAAATGTTACTTCAGAAAGCTTGTAAATTTAAAGTTTCTAGAATTTTCCTTTGCTCCAAGTCTAAATTTAATGTTTGGAGCTTAGAAAGAAATCATAAAGTAATAAAGCAACAGCGTCACTATGTAAACAAGAGCAAAAGTCTTCTTTGAAAAAGCCATAAAGAGATGCTTGTCGCTTCAGCTCCAGAATTTTCTTTAAGGATCATTTGTAGTGTGCTGGTCAGACTTTGATGCGCCAATGTTGCCATCTATTGGTAAAGTTACTGCAGTAGTTTACAAAATGTCATTTTGGCTGTTAAATGGGGACGGCTTTGTTTTTGCTTTTGCTTTGGTTTGTTTTTTGAATTTTATTCAAGCTGGTATGGAAACAGAAGGAATTTTTTTCTTTCTGAAAGAATCTCACAATTTGGCATTGTGGCTAAGGACTCGGGGTGCATCATTTCCCACCTGTGTGAACTCTGTGTTCTTCTTTCTCATCTATAAAGTGGACATACTTTACACAGTGCTTGGCACTTACTATGTGCTCAGTGAACAATAGCTATTATCATTGTTTTCTTCTTAAGGCAAACCTGAATAAAAGCTTCTTGATTATTTTCTAGGAACTTTCCCAATTTCTAAGCCATTTCTCGTTTGTTTGTTTGTTTATGTGTTTCAATAACTCTACAATAGCACAGCAGAACATAATAGAAAGTCTAAAATTCTACTGAGGCTTTTATTTCTATGTCTTGAAATTATTCAAGCTCTTAGAATATACCTAATTGAGAGTCATTTCAGGTTATAACCTCTTTTTGAGAAGCAGTAGGTTTATTTTTAATTTTTCACATTTTTCTATAGACTCAATTTATTATGGTGACAACACTTGAAAAGATACCCATAAAGAAATAAAAAATGAGTCACGCTTTTGGACACGTGACACAAAGTCACTAAAAATAGCTTCTAGAATGTGAATATTCTTACAGAAGGCAAATAGCTAACCACTCCGTGCTGTCTCTGGTCGGAAATTCACCAAGGGCCACTGTGGCATTTTCATGCAACTTTTGTTCTGCCGTCAGATATCTTGTCCCCTCTCTTCTGCTTTAGGATTTGTTCTGCAGGCTCATGCTCTTTCCAATGTAAATTTGCCTCTGGTTTTCCAACTTCTGCAAAATCCTCTCTTCTTCGGTTACCCTGATCATATCAAAAAGGCCCAGGAGGACAGCAGACCCCTGCAGAGTCCTCCTGAGAAGGTCCTGGGGAGAGGGCAAGGGCTCCTATCATGTTAATTTCTGTGTCCCAGGCATATGCATACTGTTTAAACCACAATTAACACACAGTTAAATGTAACTCTGCAGTTTAAATGTAACTCTTGTTCTTCCTCATCAGAGACCTGGTCAAACTGCTACTAGATGTTTCTGCTTTAGCCCCGTTCGGATCCAGTGCGTGGGTCATTTGACTTCCAGATTGTCTCCTTTTCTGACTCTTATGAAATCTGAATGGTCGTTTTTTTTTTTTTGTACCAAGATTTTAACACTAATTGCAGAGAATTCGTGCAACACCCCCATCCAGAGCCGGTGTTTGGATTACCACACCCCTCCCCCCTCACAGCCTATGTACTTTGATATCCACTTTTCTTCGTACGGATACCACCTTTCATCTCAGTGCTCAAGCCCCAAATCTTAGAGACATTGTTAATTTCTCTTTTCTGTCACATCTCAAATTTGGTCCATAGACAACTCATCAGCTCCACCTTCACATTGCATCTTACTTTTAAAAATCTCCTCCCCTGCTGACATACTTGGCCAAACCATGGTCTTCTCTCCCCGGACTCCTAAAATGTCTTTGAGTGGATTTTTTTTAAGTTTATTTATTTATTTTGAGACAATCAGAGACAGCACAAGTGGAGAAGGAGCTGAGAGAGGGAGAGAGAATCCTATGCAGACTTTGCGCTGTCAGCACAGAACCCAATGCGGGGCTCGAAACTACAAAGCCATGAGATCATGACTTGGACTGAAACCAAGAGTCAGATGCTTAACTGACTGAGCCATCCAGGAGGCCCTGAAGGGTCTTTTAAGAATGTAAACCAGATCATGCCTCTTCTTTGTCCTAACTCTTCAATGTCCTTCTATAATGTCTGAGGCATAATCAGAACTCCTCACCATGGCCTCCTGCTCTATAGAAATTGGCCAGCAGTGATCTCACTCATTTCCTTCCAGACTCCTTCTTCTTGCTGTTCTTGGGCCCCACCTGCCTTGTAGCTCTTCCCGAACATTCTAGCACACTCCCACCTCAAAGCCACTTGATATGCTCTTCCCCGGCCATTGCAATGATGTGCTCCCTCCCATCATTCAGACCCCTCCTCACTTGTGACTTCCACAGGTAGGTGTCCCCAAAGAGCTCAGTTAAAGCAACCACTCCTTCCTCGTCCCTGTCCCCCTGGTCCCCATCCCCATGCTCTGTGTTAATTTGGAGCACAGACCACTCCCTGGTATTGTAGTTATTTGTAGGTAGTGTGTCTCCGTCCTTAGATGCGTACTTCGACAATGCAGTCTTTTTCTGTTATTCACTGCTGTAGCCTCAGTGCCTACCACCTAGGAGGAATTCTTAAAAATTTGCTCAATCTGTGTGAGAATTGTTGAGTAAATGAAACTTTGGTGTCCCTGTTGACTATTTCTCAGTCATTACACTTAATTATTCAAAGTAATCATTACCACTCAGAGAACTTACCAACTGACAGGTACGACATATGCTAGGCACTTAATGCATGTTGTTTGATTTAATCCTCATAGTAATGTTAGAAGAAACCTATATTTTTTCAACTGCCTGATAACCTTGTTTTTCTATTAATTTTCACAAATTGACAAAGTTGATCAATCGAAAACTGGAATAGATTTTCTCAGACATTCCGTAGGTATCGTTTGAAAACAACTCTTCTCCGTTGATTTAAACTGGTCTCAGCTAATCTGTCCATTCGAGATAGGTTCTTATCAGGACATGTCAGTAGTCTCTGGGGATGAGGTAGAAGAGAGAGTTAGAGGATCATGACACAAACTTACTATCAGTATATGTTACCAGGAAAACAAGATTCAGGTTGAATTATGCTATGCAAACAGCTTCTCACAAGCAAGCCTGGTAGTAGCCACGCAATCTGTTTTTAAAACTCAATGACTATCTTGCATACTAGATTCACCAGATGTGATGAATTCTGGCAGCAGGATATAGCTGATCTAGTCAGCTAAGGAGATTCTGCCAAGTGATGTGACCAGGTCTTATTTGGAACCCTAGAATAAGAGTTTTAAAGGGTACAGGCAGCTGAGCTGAACTAACTGTCGTACCCCAGTGTTTGCGGGGGCAAACGATCCTGTGCAATATTTTCTAGCAAATCACATAACTTGCACACCATTTATTTTAACAATACACAATTAACTCCAACAGCTCTCATGCTGATGGACAATCCTTATCGGGCAGATAGAAATAGTTGAATCCTCTGGCAGTACCCTCTGGGGTGAGGTCTCCTGATTAGAGTGTTTCAAACATGAACTAAGTACTTCTGGAGTGTGTACTGTTGATTAGAGGAAATACACTCCAAATGTCAAGTAACCAATTCTCAAGTTTCATATTTTGTTCATATATCACTCTTTCCAAGATGAAGTATTGAAGGGGAAATTACAAATGACGGAACAGTCTGAGAGGGACGGCCAGGTCCAAGGGAGTGCAGGTGCATGGGCAGGCGGGGCAAGGAGCTGGAAGCTCCTTCCTGGTGCCTTCATGGATGATGAGTGGGCAGGATGAAGCCCTCAGTTGTCCAAGGGAGACTTCTCTGAGGTGGAGACTGTACCGCATCCAGTAATGGGTGCAGCTGTCTTTACTTTTATGCCCACTGGGTTGGTGGTAGTGTTGAAAGTTCACTTGGGCTTTTCATCCATGTCTCTGGGTCCCCACATGGGAGTTCTCTGAAGCGGGCACCTATTTTTCCTCTAATGATGTTTTTGGGTTGTGCAATTAAATGAAGACCAACCACGTGAGAAAAGCAAAGTCTATTTAATTCAGAGCTGCAAGGGAGTCAGCCACCAACACATGTGTTTTGGCAGAGATTTAAGGCAGTCAGAGAAGTGGGAGAGCTTTATAATAAAAAGAGAGAGCAAGCTTCAGACGTGCCTTGATCGGGGGTAGTTGGACTGGGGAAATGGCAAACAGGCTACCTGGAAGTGGGACTTCCTATGGAACTGGTTGGGGGTGCGTACTTGGCTTTCTCTGCTTGGTCCTAAATTGGAAAAGGGGGCCAAAAAATAGGGAAGTGGTCAATTATGATTCCAGTCCTAGGCATTTCGAGCCCATTGGTTCAGAAGTTATTATTCCACTTCCTGGATTGTTACTAAACATAGAGGTCCAACTTCCTCCAAGTCTGACTTCTAGCAGGCTGGCTTCCTGGGCTGGTTACTGTAGATAAGGAGGGTGGCTTCCTGGGCAGGTTGTTGCAGGCTGTGGATCAGAGTTCTAGTGTTAAATGTGATCTGGCCATCGTTTGTATGCTCCGTCTGTTTGGGCAGTGGGTGAGTGAGTTGCGGAGACTACCCAGTGTCAGGTTCTTTCATGACCTTGGCTGTTCCTAAGCCTGTTTATAGAGGCTGTGGGTTCGCCCAGGACACTGTTAGGACAAACAGCTCGGATCTTTGTGAATGGCCTCTTTCAGAGCTAAATCTATTTTGGTTCTTGGCTTCTCTTCACTGAGTGCTTCATCAATATTTCTATCTTGCAGGAAGTCTTCAAAATTTCTGTTCCATTGATGGTACCCTTCTTTATTTGCCACATTTTTATAACATGTCTATTGCTTGGATGGCATTTTGGTAGGGAAATAAGCTAAATTTTTTATGCAGGATATAATGCTCTCTACATCAGAATCAAAAAAGGAAGCAATACTTTTCCACCCCCATTGCTATTTTTCGGAAGAAAGTCCAGGCTCTGATTTCTAGGGGAGATACTCTTCTCCACTGCTCCCCCCACCCCCAGCTTGCAACAAACACAACTACTCTTTTTTTTTTTAATTTTTAATGTTTATTTTTGAGACAGAGAGACAGAGCATGAGCAGGGGAGGGGCAAAGAGAGAGGGAGACATGGAATCCAAGGCAGTTCCAGGCTTTGAGCTGTCAGCACAGAGCCCGATGCAGGGCTCAAACCCACAAACTGTGAGATCATGACCTGAGCTGAAGTTGGATGCTTAACTGACTGAGCCAACCAGATGTCCCAAACACAACCATTCTTGAAGTTTTTTATTTTCTAAGAATTTTGCTGAAGAAAATCTTGTCTGTTTGATTGGGAGATTAAGTGTAACAAAGAATTAAGTTGGAGCTGTCATGGATATGGTCAGAGTGGGTGAGGTTGTCTGGGTGGTGGAAGGGATGACAATAATTAACAACAAAAATGAAGTTATTCTGTATATCTCAAGCAAATAAAGTCAATTACCATAACCTCCAAGTTTTATTCACAATGAGGGACTCAATGTTACTAGTATATAATAACTACAAATTATTATACTTTTTCCTTTCATAGAAAGGAAAATTTTTTTGATCGTTTCAACATTGACTTGCTCCAATTTTTTTCTTCCTACAGAAAAAGTTACTAGATTGGACATTCTTGGGACATTGTAGACATGATGTCATTTTTGATAAATTTTCATTTTGAGGAGCCACATTCTCTACTGGTGACAAATTTTGGCAAGGTTACACATATTCTGTAATAGTAAGAGAAAGTTTTCAGAAATGCATTCAAGAATTTATCTCTCAAAATTTTGCTGTATTAGGCAATATAAGTGTATCAAGTCAATATGTCATATGCCTTAAACTTACATAATGTTTTATGTTAAAGATAACTTAATTAAATCACTTTTGCTATATCACAGTAGGACTTAAAATGTATTTTAGGAAAAGACTTGTATGTTGCTGTCCCTCAAAACCACCTTCCTTACTACGATCAATATTTTATTTAAATTAGAAATGTTGACACTGTTACAGTAATTCTGCAAATTACTTTGGTAATCTGACACTGAAAAAGCCATGATGTTCTCTTGATATAGTGACCCTTTCGTTTTTTTATTTTTTAATGTTTATTTATTTTTGAGAGTGAGAGGGAGTGTGAGCAGGGGAAGGGCAGAGAGAGAGGGAGACACAGAATAC
The DNA here is from genome assembly GCF_006229205.1 of Suricata suricatta. Classification (NCBI taxonomy): domain Eukaryota; kingdom Metazoa; phylum Chordata; class Mammalia; order Carnivora; family Herpestidae; genus Suricata; species Suricata suricatta. Next base: position 115,975,542 of record NC_043706.1, read on the forward strand.
AAAGCAGGCTCTTAGGCTCTGAGCTGTCAGCACAGAGCCCGAAGCAGGGCTTGAACCAATGAACTGTGATATCATGACCTGAGCCAAAGTCAGACACTTAATGGACTGAGCCACCAGGTGTCCCAAGTGACCCTTTCTTTTAATATTAGTCTTTTTGCATCCCATATAGGAAAAGAATTGATTTTGAAATTTAGTTTTGGCTCCTAGCCTTTGAGCATTTCAAAGTCTTTGTTACCCTGAATTCTATTTCTTGCCCTCTTTTACTATAACATTAATTTCACTTAAAATATCATGTCAAATTAATAAAGATAAAATAAATTTAACATTTATTTTTTATAAAGTATACTTTTTGCTTGTATTCTAGAATTTATTAATGTATCAATAGCTTCTAAAAGATTGTTGCATATTGCTATTGAGTTTTTGTGTTGACTTTCCAATTGAGGTTTAAGTAGTGTTTTTTAAAATGTTTTATTTTATTATTTTTGAAAGAGAGACAGAGCGTGAGGGTGGAAAGGGCAGAGAGAGAGAGACACACACAGAATCTTAAGCAGGTTTCAGGCTCTGAGCTGTCAGCACAGAGCCCAACACAGAGCTTGAACCCATGAACTGTGAGATCATGACCTGAGCCAAAGTCAGATGCTTAATTGACTGAGTGACTCAGGTTCCCCAGTAAAGTTTTTAAATATATGTTTGTTAGAAGTGTTTTCATACACTATATTATTTCACTATAGCCTAAATTAATAATTTCTTAAGATCTTTTATTGAAATCTGGTTTTTTCCATTCACATTTCCAGCATGCTGGAAATATATATATATATATATATATGTGTGTGTGTGTGTGTGTGTGTGTGTATGAATGTGTATGTATGTATATATATGTGTGTGTGTGTATGTATATATATATGTATGTATATATATGTATGTATATATGTGTGTGTGTATATATATGTATATATATGAAATCTTAATGGGTCCTTGGCCAACCTTTGGGAAAGTGGCCCTTGGAATGTTCCTTATATTAGTGACTGATGATTTTGTTGTTTGAGTCTGGAGCAGTGAATCACGCTGTACAAGCTTGTCAGGTTGATTTGCACAAACAGTTAGATCATAAGGTTTACCTGTTTTCATTGTTGCCGTCTGAGTTTCAGTTACCATGGCTGGTGGAATAGCAGGATATGCCTAGGAGTTGGGCTCTCCATGAAAGCCTCAGACCCTGGACTTGAATGCGCTTCCCTGGGCATAGATGCCCCACTCATGTCACTGAGCCCTTCCCATGTGGGCTCAGATGAGGAAAGACTCAGAAGACTTCCTGGACTAACTGCATTCCACCAGCACGTCTTTCCTGTGCTTCTCTTGCTTCACATTCATTGCTGTGATACATCGTGGCCACAGGTACACGTGCTATTGAGTCTTGTGAGTCTGTCTCATGAATCAACAAATTTGAGGCAATTATAGGAATATCAAAACATCATATTATTATTCCTATTATTTACCAGACACAATTCCCTAAATGTTCAAATATAGAAATTTTTACCCTTTAGGAACTGACAAATCCAAACATAATGATCTGGATTAAACCCTCCATACATCAGGTGTCTTATCTAAAACAATTAAGCAAAAATTTAGCATGTATTACCTTATTCAAAATTACCGGGGCACCAAGGTGGCTCAGTCAATTAAGCATCTGACTTTGGTTCAGGTCAATATCTCATAGTTTGTGAATTTGAGCCCCACATCAGGCTCTGTGCTGATAGCTCAGAGCCTGGAGCCTGCCTCGGATTCTGTGTTTTCCTTTTTCTTTGCCCCTCCCTGACTCTCTCTCTCTCTCTCTCTTAGAAATAAATAAACATTTAAAACTTAAATAAATAAAAATTATTTTATTCATCATATCTGTTATAACTCTAGTCACTTGGTTTTGCATTTCATCTTCTAAGCCACATGTAGCAAAATTGGATGTTTATGTTTGTATTCTGTATAAATGTTATGCTATAATGTTAGCAGATTTGTTATGATACATGGTGACTATTGTTTTATATATTCTCATTTTCCAGTTAATTTTTTCCATCCTCAAGGAATTTGCAGTTTAGCAAAATATCAAATCTTTTGAGGTAAAATAAAGAAATCAAGGAGTAGCAGGTTTTTTGATACTTAAACGATTTGTGTAGAATAGTTTTTTTAAGTTTACTTATTTTGAAAGAGAGAGAGATACTGCATGTGCAAATGAGGGAAGGGAAGAGAGACGGAGAGAGAAAATCCCAAGCAGGCTCTGCATTGCCAGCATGGAGCCCATTAAGGGGCTCAAACCCACAAACCATGAGATTATGATTTGAGTCAAAATCAAGAGTTGGATGCTAACTGATTGAGCCACCCAGGTGCCACTCTGTAATAGGTTTCCAAAACATCGTGTATGTAATTTGAAAAAATAAATTTCCTTACTTGATAGGGCTAATTTTCTGTAGTAACATTCTGTTGCTTATTCTTCAGATAAATTACAAGGATATACTCCTGGATCAGGGACAAATATATTAGGTTTAGTGGCTTCAGGTCTTGGCTCTTTACATGTTTTGAAATTCCTTTCTGGTTGACATGCAAGTAAAAGTAACTTTATATTATGGCCTGTTGGTTACACAGCGTACCCATGCTGTTGAAACTAGCTGTCTTATTCTTTTCAATTCTTGCTAGTCTCAAAATATGGCCCCAGTGAATCTCATCTCCAAGGCTCCCCTTCGGTATAGTTCCCACAATGAATTTGGGCTGATTCTAGGACTCACTTTAATCAAGAGAATGTGTCAGAAATGATATTGGGCCAGGACACCAGGACACTCCGTCAAACATCTGACTCTTGATTTCGGCTCAGGTCATGATCTCACAGTTTGTGAATTCGAGCCCTGCGTAGAGCTGCAGGCTGACAATGTGCAGCCTGTTTGGAATTCTCTCATGTGGTTGCAGCTTGATAGCTTCAGGCCAAAATGCCTAGAAGGCCCTCGTTCACAGGTCCGCTGGTTGGTGCTTGCTCTTGTTGGGGACTCAGCTGGGGCTCTCAGTGATAGGTCCTCACTGTTGTCCATGCCAGTCTTTCTTCGTGGTTGCTTGAGCTTCCTCTCCATATAGTGACTACATTTCAAATGAATGTTCCAAGAAGAAGAAAGCAGAATTTACAGGTCCTCTTAAGGCTTGGCCCTGGGAGTCCCAGAATGTCTCTTGGTCACATTCTGTTGGTCAAAGTAGACATAGGGCTTGTCCAGATTCAATGAATGTAATAAAACATGCCATCTGGTGTTAGGGGGTAGAGGTAGAATGAATCTGTAGAGAGGGAAGGCTTCTAGTACAACATTCATGTATCTCCTCTGTAGAAATATACTCACCCTTCTTACCAAAGTTTCTTTCTATGATGATATCAGCTTATAGTTCTGGATCACATCATCTAAATCAAGGATCTCCTTAGGTGATGACCTCTTCAGATGAGGTTTCTAGGTCAGAGCCCTGTGAACTAAATACACAACCAACTCGGTGAGGAAGAGATAAGATAATTACAATATATATACCCTGTCAAGAAGATGAGGAGGGATGGGAAGCACCTAGTAGTTACTGGTCCATAGCAATTCTGAAATCCAGGCAGCAACATGTTGCCACTTTCTCCAACTCTAGGGGCAGAATTGAATGAGGGGCACTCTTGAATTGGGTCAGGTCCTGCTCCTGGGAAACAGTTCTCCTTGACCTTTGAGGTTCCCTTGGATTTATTCTTCCTTTTCTTAAGAAATGGCTTGTGTTTGCAGCTGAGTAACTCTTTCTCTACTTCTTGTATGAATTTGGGAGCCCAAATGTGTCTTTTTATTTTGAACTGCCTTTGTTCCCTATATTCCAACCTTGTATAAAGCTCTGTGGGCTTCCAGGGTAGTTTAACCACATGAGAGAACCAAGCAAGACCCCCCAAAAGAATCATGCAATCAAGCCAGAGAACTGTAAGAAGTAATAATTTTCTGTTTTAAGTCACTGGGTTTTAGAGGAGTGTGTTAAGCAGCAAATTATTTCAATTATTTATTGCTGCATAATACTCTATCCCAAAGATTAATGGCTTAAAACAAAAAAATGTATTATTTCTCACCATGCTGTGATAACTAGACGGTTGTTCTGCTTCATGTGGTATCGGCTGAAGAGCCAGGATGAGAGAAAGGTTCAAAATTATCTCATGCCCATGACGGCTGCTGGTGCTGGCCATTGGTTGGGAGCTTAGCTGGGGTGGTCAGCTTCGGGCCTCTGTTCTCCTTTTTGTAACCCTCTCCACCTAGCTCCTTAAGCTTCCTTGCAATGTGGTGGCTAGCATGGGGCTAGTTTCCAGGAAAGGGCATTTCAAGAAGAGAAAGCAGAAGTTGCAGATCACTTACATAGTGTCACTTCTACCACATTCTATCAAAAGAAGACACAGGACCAGCCCAGATCCAACGTGAGAGGGAGATGGCACAACGGAGAGAGCTCTAAGAGGTGTTGTCCTTTGAAGACATCTTTAGAGGCTAACTGCTACAGTCTGAATTCTACAATGTTTGTCCCGAAATTTCATTCTGTAATAAAAAATACTTTTTCCACTTTATTTTCCAATGGCTTCCTATTTTCCATTTTCTAATCCTCGACATGGAGTAACATGTGTATATAAACATTTATTTTTTTTTCTTTCCAACATTGGAGGATAATTAATATAAATACTTAGTATTTTAGTTTAGATTTTTGTTGTATTTTTTTCAGTTAAAAATGTTTAATTGTGATAAAATTACATATGAAATGTATTACCTTAACCATTTTTAAGTGCACAGATCAGAAGTGTTAATATATTCACATTGTCATGCAACAGATCTCTAGAACTTTTTCATCTTGCCAAACTGAAACTTGATACCCATAAACCAACTGCCCACTTCCCTCTCCTAATGTTTTTTTCAAATTTAAATAGTGTTAAGTAATTTTAATTAATTTCTATACCAACAAAAACCAATGGCTATAATTAGCATATCGTTATATTATAATCTTTAATTTATGTCTAATTCCCATTTATTGATTATTTAAAGTTATTACATCACAACTCATATCACTCACAATGGAAATATTTGTAGATTTAGGTTGAGAACTCAGCAATACCATTCTGATATTGTAAACAAGTAGCTAAGCCTATGAATTGCATTATAACATGTCAAATTGCTTAGGTTTTGACAGTAGTAAGACATTTTCTTTAAAGATACATGTCCATGTGTATCAGATGAAAAAGTATCTTCTGATGCACAGGTCATTTCGATATTATTGGATCAAACAGATCTTTCAATGATCAGACTGGCTCCTTTGAAACCAGTTCCAAACTTCTACTACTACTACTACTACTACTACTACTACTACTACTACTACTACTACATATACATCTGCATTATCAGTTCCACTGTCCCCTCCTCAGGTCCTCATTATCTAACTTTCTGCTCCATCAATCTGTCTGTCCTTTCCTAGAAACTTCCTTGGGCTTCAATGTACCCTATATATGGCGGCCAAATTAATTACCCCAAAGCCAAGTTCTGATCTTGTCAACCACCTCAGGAAAAGACTTAATGAATTTCTTGGCTTATAACAGTGGTTCTCAAAAGCTGCTGAACATTAGAATCACCTGGGGAGCTTCTGATTATTCTGATACCCAAGACATACTACAATCTAATTAAATGAGAAACTCACAGCAATGGAGTGAGCTGGGAATGAGACCGAGGCATTAGTGGCTTTAAAACCCTCCAGGTGATTCCAATGCACAGTCAAGGTTGAGACACGAGGCTTAGAAGAGCAGTTAATTAGGGGTCATATTAGCCCCATCTGTGAAGCTTTAACAAGTACAGCTGTCTGCCTCCTCTCTTCTTGCCTCTGGCAAAATAATAACAAATGGTAAGAATGAATCTGGGCATTTTGTCTTTTTTAAAGGTCCACATAGGACTCTGCTGATGCTTATTGAGAACCATCAGCTTAGATTAATTAGAGATAATCTAATCAGATTAAAAATTTTAAAGATATTCCTTGATTATGGTGAAGTAACTAGGTGGAGAGTGGGAACCAAGCATGAAAACTCCTTGCTCCATCTATAAATGAGAAACAACAAACCTTACAGTTAACATCGATGGCTTTACTTTTAGGCGAGAAAATTGTGATGAGCACTGGGTGTTATAGGTAAGTGACAAATCCCTAATTTCTACTCCTGAAACCAATATTACACTATAAGTTAACAAACTAGAACTTAAATAAAAGTTTGAAAAAAAATCAAGAGGCAAATTCAAATCTGAATTAGACTTTCCAGATTATTACAATGCTCTTGGCCCATCCCCTATGTGGAGCTGGGACCAAGTGACACACAGCCTATTTTACCGCTTACTGAGGAGGAGGTCCCGTAAGCACCACCAGCGCAGAAACCTCATTTATGCTATTCCAGGCTACGTTCTCTGAACCTAGAATTCTCAGAACCTAGTTTAGTTCATATTAGATGCTCAACAAGTATTTTGATGACAAACAAACAAAAAAACAGAGTCTTAAATACAGAAAACAAATTGGTGACTGTACCAGAGGGGACAAGATGGGTGAAATAGGTAAGGAGGACTAAAAGCTACAGACTTATGTTACAAAATAAATAAGTCACAGAGATGAAAAGCACAGCATAGGGAATATAGTCAATACATTGTAATATAGTTTTTTGTGACAGATGGTGACTATCCTTATTGTGGTGAGCATTGAGTAATGTACAGAGCTGTTCATTCATTATGTTGTGCACCTGAAACTAATATAACACCATGTTAATTTTACTTCAGTAAGTTAAAAATAAATAAATAAAACATTTTGATGGATGAGGAAATGCAACTTTCCAATTGAAGTCATTCTATATAATCACCTCACTTCATTACCTCCTACCTAGTTGTAAAAAAAGTCATCCATCTTTCAAACACCGGATGTACAGCCCACAGACATGATAGATTCTCTTGCTGCCACATGGCATACCCCACAATTCGGCATAGATCAGAGGAATTTCATCCCCTGTTGCAGTGATGGCCACAAGAAAGGACCACAAGCTGGGTGGCTTACGACAACAGAAAGTTATTGTCTCACAGTCCAGGAGAGCAGAAGTCTAAACTCAACGTGTTGGCAGGGCCGTCGTCCCTCCGACGTTTCTAAGAATCCGTTCCAGTCCTGGTAGTTGTTTGGCTTGAGACTTCATTACTCCTGTCTTCACGTGGACGTCTCCCTATGTGTCTCCATTCCTAGATCTCTTCATCCTATATAACACCGGTTATATTGGATTACAGGCCCACACCTTATTCCAGTATGACCTCATCCTAACTAATTGTATCTGCAATAAGCAATTTCCAAATAAGGCTGCATTCTGAGATACTGGGTGTTAGGACTCTAACATAGAAATTTTGCTGGAGGACACAATTCAATTTATTATAGGCTCTCAGGACAACTATAAGTTCATAACCAGTGGTTTAGCCATTATTCCCAAAGCATTCTTAAGTCCAGAAGGGCTTCTAAAACATAGTCACTAACTTCCAGTTTCGACTGTTGAACCCAGGTCAAGATTTCTTCCCCTACGGGGCACATGGTGACCTTTCTGTATGTACACAGGCCATCTGTCTACCAGGAGAGAAAACCTGAACTTCGTAATTCAAGAGAGGGGATTACAGTAATCAGAAAGTCCCTGGTTTCTTTTTTCATATTGCTTCACCTTTTTAAAAAATTTATGTATTTATTTTGCGAGGAGAGGATCCCACAAGCAAGCAGGGGAGGAGGAGAGAGAAAGAAGGGGAGAGAGAGAGAGAGAGAGAGAGAGAGAGAGAGAGAGAGAGAGAGAGAATCCCAAGCAGGCTCTGTGCCTGTGGTTTTGTACACATCACCTGCAACATTCAAACAGAATCTTTCTGTGAAGTGTTGGAAGCCTAGAGGCTTAAGAGGAAGTAGCTAAAGACCGAGGTAGAGGAAGAGAGAAAATAGATAATGAATTAATATTTTTGCACCGAAATTTAACTGAAAAATAAAAGTAAAACACCAAAAAATATATACTATTATTTCACTGAGTCAGGGTCTCAGAAACTTTCTATATAATTATAGCATTGCATATGTTCTGATACTACAAAAAAAAAACAGATCTCAGGAGAAGATAGAGATCAAAGGAAAGATAAATGGGGAGGCTGGCATAAGACACTTGGAAGTCACCATGGGTAAAGAGGAAATTGAATGAGCTTTGGGATTAGGATTGAGTTGAAATCCTGGTAATTCACTGTAAGCAAGTTATTTACTCTGTTTCAGATTCACTTTCTTGGGGCGCTTAGTGGCTCAGTGGGTTAAGTGTCCGGCTTCAGCTCAGGTCTTGATCTCACAGATCGTGGGTTAGAGCCCCGCGTCAGGCTCTGTGCTGACAGCTCAGAGCCTGGAGCCTGCTTCGGATTCTGTGTCTCCCTCTCTCTCTGACCCTCTGCTGCTTGTGCTGTCTCTCTCTGTCTCTCAAAAATAAATAAAAAAAATTTTTTTTAAAGTACTCACTTTCTTTACCTGGAAAATGAAATTAATCATATCTACCTTGTAGTTAGGTTGTAACCATTAAGTGAGAGGAATACATGTAAAATGTGTGGTATAGTAGGAACTGAATTACAATGATCTTTGTTCTTGGTTTATAAAGAAAGGGTATTCATATTCAAAGATGACACATTTGATCATATTCTAGGCTATGAATTGTGTGGCGAGTATGAAATTGCTAAGACCTAATACTATGAAACCCCTACAAGTGTAGCATAAATGAGATAAATGTAACTAAATCTTAAAGGAAAATGAATTAATCAACATGAAATAGCACGGTTTAGGAATCCACCCAACAGGCCCACCCTTAGGGCAAAGAGCTGAAAGTCGGATCACACATAAGCGGGATCTCTGTCAGTGACATAGACAGTGACATGTCTCAGCCTCTGACATAAACAGCTATCTGTCATCGGGCCAGTCGGCTCTGAAATGGTTGGCATCCCAGCTGTGCCCAGGCGGGAGTGTTCCACTGTAGATGGTGACACCCTCCGCCAAGCAGAGCCCCTCCTTTGAGGCCCTGAATGGGAGACATTCAGCACTGGACACAGTAAGTGACACAGAGGAGAAGCACACAAAGAAACCCGAGTGGGGAAGAAGGCATGAATAAACAAGACGTGCGCTGTGGCTGAGAACTAAGCGTCGGTGTCTAACCACGGGAGCAGGACAAGTGACCTGCAGAGGAGCTGCTGAAGCAGAGCACTGGGGTTGGAAGCAGCTGGCACCTGCTTCTGAGGGCATCACCTGGAGCAGCAACCGGTCTCCGGGGTGTGGAGGGGTGGCACGTGGAGGGGCGACAGGGAGCTGGCACAGCCCTGGAGTCCTGTGTGGGGCCGACGGCCTCCTCCTGCAGACTGGGCTGTGCAGTCTCTCGCTGGGCTTGCTATCTCCCTCACTTCTCAGTGCATCCTCAGCCCAACCCCCTCCCCACGGTATCCAGAATGCGCTTCTGTCTCTTGCAAGTTGGAAGAGTGTCATTAACCCTGTCCCTTGCTTGCATGAAGACCTTTCGCTTGAGGGATGCAGGGAAGCTGGCTCCTATCCCCCAGCAGACAGATGAGCCTGTCTCACCGGAAGAGCCACTCAAGAACCCAAATCTGCTGTTTTTGTGGATTTTGTTGCCTCTGCTCTCCCTCTGCACTGTCTCTGCAAAATCCTAACACTTTGTGGTTTTCAAATACTCTGACACTCATCTCATTTAATTCTTCTGATTTCCTTCCTTCCTTCTTTCCTCCCTCCCTCCCTCCCTCCCTCCCTCCCTCCCTCCCTCCCTCCCTTCCTTCCTTCCTTCCTTCCTTCCTTCCTTCCTTCCTTCCTTCCTTCCTTCCTTTCTTTTTGAGGCAGCAGTGCAATGAACAAACTGGCCCTCTACAGTTGACTTGGAGATGTGCACAAGGTCAAGTGGCTAGCTTCAGGTCTCCCAAGCTCAGAAGGCTGTTACAGCAAACCTTCAAAGACAGAGGAAAGGAGTGAGAAGAACACCAGACCAGACTGTATGGAGGAGGGATGTGCATAGGGCACCTTATGGCGGGTGTTCCCAGAGGAGTCCCAGGAGGACCCACTCACGATAATGATCTGCACACATCCCGACTGTCCACAGGTCTGAGGACACCCACTGTCCATTCAGTCTAGCATTTGTCCCATCTCCTTTCATTCTCAAATTTTTCTCAATTTGACCATTAGGTTATATTGTCCACTCTATGATGAACCTGAGATATTGCTAGTTAATAAACTGAGGAAAGATAAAAATATACTTTTTAAAAAAATAATCAGGGCAGAGAAGCATATTTAGAAAGAGTGCCCCTTAGGAGATTGTCAGTGACCTAAGTTTTAAAATTATGGGGCGCCTGGGTGGCTCAGTCAGTTAAGCAGCCAACTTCGGCTCAGATCATGATCTCACAATCTGTGGGTTTGAGCCCTGCATCAGGCTCTGGGCTGACAGCTAGCTCAGAGCCTGGAGCCCACTTCAGATTCTGTGTCTCCCTCTCTCTCTGCCTCTCCTCTGTTCACTCTCTGTCTGTCTCTCTCTCAAAATAAAATAAAGACATTTAAAAAAATTTAAAAAACAAAGTTATGAAGTTTAATCCTTTCTTAAGCACACTGTCGCCTCAATGAGAATAGTTACACTGAGCATTTCTATCCATGTTTCCGCAGACCAAGTAAATGTCTTCATTGCATTTTTCATATGGGGCTCCAGCCTCCGTTCTGACCCTGTCTTCGGCATGAGATTGGAACTAAACACAGCTGCTTCTTGTTGCTTGTAAAATATTTAATTGCAATATCTTGAACTCATTCCCAATTCAGAATGACAATTTTTCAATAGGTGGAAATAAAAGTACTTCAATGTGTGATTTCCTAACAGTCTACTTTATACATAATGGAGTAACTGAGATTGCCTGATTGTGGGAATACATACTCATTATAAGCACCCATCTTTCCGTCTATTTTTATAGAAATACCCATTTTATTTATGTGTCTGTCACAAATTAGAAGTCTGGTTGAATCACGTTTGCCCAGTTGATGACTGAGTACCTACTTTGGAATCATGTCAGTCCAGAACTTTGTCATCCTAGTTGGTAATCATTACGCACCCTCTGTCCATCCTCTAGTCAGTCCATCCTATACAGCACCAGAGGGCTACGTTTCCTAGAATACTGCTTTATCATCACTGCTTTGCCCCAGACATCCAGAGCTCCCCTTGCCTTGTGATGTGTGCCTTTTAATTTTATTAAAAGAAATTCTGGATTCACCCTTTGAATGACTTTCCAAGTGTCCATCACTAGGTCTCATCCTCTCTCTCCAACAGGGTTCTGTTATTGATGGTTTTCACTTTAACATTTGATAAGATACCAACCATGTATTTAATTTACTTTAGTTTTTCTTGGCAACAGATCTCATTTTCTGAACAGAATTTAAAGGTCCTTGGGGACAGTGTCCTTTTGTTTTTCTTTCTCATGCACAGATGATGAGTTGCTAGACCCTAAGCTTTTTGAGCATTCCCATGCTCAAAATCACCTGGCACAGAATCTAGCAAAGCATATGATGCCAAATTTATGCTCAGTCGATTACTGAATTGAATGCAGTAGGACGGCCGCCGAGTACACGACTTGAAGAATTCACCTTCCTTCCAGAAGATGTCGCTAAATGTAAGGGATTTAAGCCTTAGTTCTGCTTATTAAACTATATGTACTTCATTGTAAATTTCTGGAATTTCTTTTTCACTGCTTTTAGTAGTAATTCTTTGGCTAATCCCGGGTATTCCTTTCTCATTTTTTGAGAGAGGTTTTTGTTCACTGTATTTAGAGACAATAACAGTGGCTGACATTTATTGGCTGACTGCATTCCATGTGCAGGGCTGACACTACACATGTAGTAACTCATTTAAGAGTCATGAAACCTTTATGAGGTAGGAACTGTTAGCATCCCCACTTTCTTTTTTCTTATTTTTAATTAAAAAAATTTTTTTTAATTTTTGAGAGACAGAGACAGTGTGAGCAGGGGAGGGTCAGAGAGAGAGGGAGACACAGAATCTGAAGGAGGCTCCAGGCTCTGAGCTGTCAGCGCAGAGCCCGACACGGGACTCCAACTCCCAAACCATGAGATCATGACCTGAGCCGAAGTCGGATGCTTAACCGACGGAGCCCCCCAGGCGCCCCTACCTTTTTTTTTTTTAACTAGAAAAAAGGATGACTGAGCTTTAAAGCTTTAAACCCCAAGCTTCTCACTCAGCTCCAAACTGTCTCAAAACCCTTGATGACGTTTTCTTCCATCAAAGAGATATCTTTAAAGGGGCTCCTGGGAAGCACTTGGCACCGCCCTGCACAGAAAAGTGCTGTGTGAGTTATTATGATATCTTCTAGAGAGAAGCAAACCGAAGGATCAGAAAGAAATGTACCAAAAGGATAAGAGATCGTTTGGGGCTGTAGTGGGAATCTGTTATCGTATCTGCCCTGCTTTTCTGCCTCGCCTACTCTGGACCAGCAGCCTCTTTTCTTTTGAGATGTTTTCTCAAATATTCATTTCATGTGACTCAGGGCAGCTGGCAGTCAGGGCACATGTGGGCACGTGGTCCCAGCCAGGAGGGCTGAGTGCCTCCCTGGAATTTATTGATCTTGTGGCGGAAGAGGAAAGTCCTTCCTTCTTCTGAGGAAAATGAAGTAAAACGAAATTAAATAAATTATCTAAAATCTCATTTGCCCATCCATTTAAATAAAAATTAAGGTAGATCTCTATCTTATACCGTGAACAACAATAAATTCCACATAAAAGCTTAAAGCCTATGAATGTATCAAAGAAAGAAAGGAGAATATAATTCAGTCAAGGGCAGGCCTTCTTAAACATTATAAATGATGCAAAATCCATAAAGAAAAATTATGGATATATTTAATCTTATCAAAAATTTCAACTTGTATATAACAAACACCATTGAAAATCAAGTTAAAATACAGTAAGTAGATTGGGGGAGAAGCATATCTACTCAATGGATCAGTACCTCAAATTTTACAAAGAACTCATAATCCATAAGAAAAAGACAAACAATATGAACAGGCAATTCACAGAGGAGGTCATACAAATTATCAGTAAACATAAAAGGAGGTTCATGTATCAATTGTTTACCATGCTAAAATACAACTTTCATGAAATACCTTTCTTCACCCATCACATTGTGAAAGATATTAAAATTTGGCTTAATTTAATTGTTAGCAAGTATGTGGGTAAAGGAACTTTCTCATGTGCTCTAGGTGGGACCAAAAAATTCCATAATATTATAGAGTGCAATTTTAAAACTTAATATGAGTTAGTGCAATTTTAACATTAAAGTTAAAAATTTTATGATCCAGAAATTTAAATTTTTGTTGTTCATTCTGGAGAAACACTCACACATGTGCACAAAAAAGCATATTTAAGATTCTTTATTACAGCATTGTACGTAACAGGAAAAGCTTGTAAGCAGATTACCCGTCTAACAGCGCTTTAAAAAAAATTGTATCTACCTACCATAACTATGAAGGAGGGTTACGGGGGTTTTGTTGTTATTGTTGGTGTTTTGTTTTGTTTTAGGAAGAGAGCTAGCATGCAAGGGAGAAAGGCAGTGGTGGGGGGACAGAGAGAGAGAGACAGAGAGAGACAGAGAGACAGAGAATCTCAAGCAGGCTCCACACTCAGTGCAGAGCCCAATGGAGGCTTGACCCCATGACCCTAGGATCATGACCTGGGCTGAAATCAAGATTTGGATGCTCCATTGACTGAACCACCCAGGTGCCCCAAGAGATTTATACTTAAATATCTGATATAGAATGATCACAGAGAGGCATTGTTACATAAAAAAGTGAGTCAACAAACAGAAGGTATAGCATGATAACATCCATGTTAAAATATATATATATACATATAAGATGGACGATATAAATATAAACAAAATATGATGCGCTCTAAGAGACAAATGCTAAACTAGTAGTAGTAGTTGGCTCTACAGGGATTGTGATTCGGGAAATCATTGAGAATCACTTTCATTTAAATTGTTTGAATTTTTTATAATAGAAATATATTCACTTACTGCTTTTATGCTTAAAATAAGTAATTACAAATAAAAGGAAATAGTGAACACGGGTTTTGATTTTGCTTTTAAAGAAAATCACGTATTTCATTCGTGTGACCAACCTTATCCAAATGTGGATACGGCACAGCTTCTTCCTGTTTCCCCTCATTTGCTCCTTCTCAGGGCCCCCCCTGCTGACACCTGCGGACCCCACTTCCTTCACGCTGCCTCTACTTGTGCAGTCCTCTAGCTTCACCCATGCTTACTCACCCTTTGACCCGTTCCTTCAGTGGTTACCTGAACACTGTGATAGGTCCCTTTCCTACAGGGAAACTCGAGTTACCAGTTTAGTGTATTATGTCTCCCGGGTAAACTGTGTACGGTAACAGGGATTTTTTGTGCATTATCGTAAAGAATAGATTAATGGTGATAATTTTAGGAAAGTCAATGTGAAAGATACTTGGGAGAAAAGAGCATCCTCTTCATCAAAATATAGAGTCTGCCTTCCATTCTTATAAATGACTCTCATTTTATTGACTATCAAGTTTGTTTAAAACTGATTCATATAGTAAATCATAAAATGTGCAAAGATATTCTTGCATTATTTATGAATACTATAAATAGGAAATTAAATTTATTTCGCAAAATATGTCTATTAACTTTTTCAGTCTTTAAAATAGGGATGGTTTTAATAAACTATGCAATTTTTACTTCTGCATTCAGTGTGGATAAATTTTCCCTAGAGATTCTTTCAAGAAACATAAAGCAGTGTCATTTTATAATAAATATTGCTGATGTATACTTCTTCTTTTTTTAAATGCTTCATATGAACCTTCTGACGTGCTAAAACATAAGCATGCCTTGAAAAAATTTGAAAAGGCTTGAAGTTACCTTATAATTTGAAGAAATTGTTTGTTAGGCCATTTGACACAGTAGTTGCTTATATGTAATTAATATATCATATATATTAACTAATCAATAAATTTTCTAAAAAGCAATACTTACTCAATGTAAATAATTCAAATGCAGCAGTAAAACACAAAGAAAAAAGTGAATATCTTCAGGATCTGATAATCCAGAATCTATCATATCTTAAGGAAGAAGAAATCAATAATTTTTACCCTGAAGAGAAGCAGGGTGAATGGTTTATCATAACATTAAGTTAAATTAAGTTACATGAACTTGGGGGATTAACCCAGCCTGGATCCATGACCTGCAACAGCCTCACAGAGGACACTGGCTGAGGTTCCAAAGCAATAGGATGTTTTGGCGGCACAGGAGCCTAGGGCTCAGATAACTTTACAAGTGGAGTTAGAATTATCCCCCCAAATCCTTCACAGCAACTTCTCCAGCTGGCAGCGTTACCGTCCTCTTGAATGTCCACATAGCAACAACTCAGATCTACCATGTAAGTGACAGCAGAAAGTGCAGTTTCTGAGTTTCCCTTCCCAGGTTATCTCTAAGAGTCTCCTGAGGGGCCTCCGTGTTCATCCCACCGATGTATTGCACCTGTTCCTTGCTATCTGCCCCCTGGGGCTGCTCTCCCCTGCCCCCTCCCTGCAAGGACACACCTCTCCTCTCTTCCCTCCTAACTTAGCAAGTGTGGACCAAGCCATGGTCTAAGTCCCTGCAGTGCAGCCAGCAGCACTCTCTGATATTTAACAACACATTACTCGAAGCTTGGAAATCCGCAGAAAATGGCAGCTAGAGAAAAAAAGACCATGTAAAGCCAGCTGAGCCCTGCTCCCAGAGTCTGTAGGTAAGGCCTCCCCCACGGATAGGGCTTTTTAGTTCCCATCTGGCTGCCCCATTGTAGGAGCTACTTTATCCCCCTTTAACACCCCCCTGGGAGAGTTACAGAACAAGCCTTTTTTTTTTAACCAAGGAAAAGTAAAAAAGCATATTCACAAAAGAAAATGACCTCTATGAAGGAGTAGTACCCTAGGAGCAGTTTTGATATTGATGTCATGAATGGTTCAGTTCCTCATTTCTCCAATTTCCGGTTTCAGAAGCAAATATTCTCCTTGCATTTGCATGACCATGAGTCTCTTAAGTTGTTTTTTCTAAATAAATGGAACAAAATGAAATGATAAAGAAAAAATACATGGAGCAGTAAATTCAAGCTTCCATGCATAGATAAACAGGAAAACCACTAGCAGGTTTGAAATCTCTCCTTCTGCTTATAAGGTATCAAAAATTGTCAGTGTCTTGTCTCAGAAAGATGCTTCTGGGTCTTGGCTGTTGTTGGCAGGTTGAACTGCGATCATCTGATCCTCCAACCAACTCCTTTTATCCATAACTGTATAGGAGCCTCGACCAGAAAAGGAGATGGAAACTTTCATTCTTTTTGAGAGTTAGGTATAACCTACATGATTTATGGACTGCGGTGGCCCCGATTACAGCAAAGAGCCTTGGAGCTCCTACAAGGGAACATTTTCAAAGGGAGTTAGGAACCTGACCCAATAAACCGGACCCAGAGCCAAGGCTGGTTGTTGAGACCAGGACAGCGTTGTAGGTACAGCAGGGGGAAGAAAGTAAAATCCAGCATGGCTCTGTCATTCTGGAAGGAAATAGCTATGTATGTGTGAATCCAAAGAGCCCCAATATGCGGGGTCAGGCGGCTTTGCCACAGGCCCCGTTGGCTAGTCATAACACAAAGGGATGGTGCATCATTCTCCTCCCTTTGAAAGGGATAATTTGAATATCTGGCATCTGAAGAGTGGCGGTATCAGATCAGCCGTGCAACTAGGTTCACGATAAGGACTCTTGTGCAAATTGGTACAACTGCTTTAGTAGGTGGCAGTGTCTACCAACGTGGAAAAAATATAAACCTTAGGCTTCAGCAATCAGTCGATCAATCTATACTTATGGATATAATTATATGTAAATATGTATATATGTTCCCAATATATGCAGTGATTTCACTGTTAGGTATATGAATGAGAGAAATGAGTGTGTACAAAAAAGAGCATGTATCAGAATATTCAGAGACGCTTTACTTTTAAACTGGTGTAGTAGAATCGAATGGAATACTATTCAGCAATTAAAAAAAAGAATCGAATCAGATTATGTACAACATTGATGAACCTCACAGAAATAATACTGAGTGAAAGAAGTCAGACAAAAGAGACTACCCGCTGCAAGAGTTCCCTATATTTGAAGACCAAATGCAGTCAAAAACAAGTCTCTAGTGATAGATAGACATTTTGGCATGATTATCTTTGAGGAATTCAATAAGAGAAGTTCAGAGAGGCTTCAGGGACCTGAAAAAGTGGCATACTTTAATCTTGGCTATGGTGTGTGTGTGTGTGTGTGTGTGTATTTACTAATCTGTACACTTATGATTTACACAATTTATTGTGCGTGAGTTTTAATTATTTTATTAATGTTTATTTATTTTTGAGAGAGAAGAACATGAGCAGGGGAGGGGCAGAAAGAGAGGGAAACACAGAATCTGAAGCAGATTTTAGGCTCTGAGCTGTCAGCACAGAACCTGATGCGGGGCTCGAACTCATGAACCGTGAGATCATGACCTGAGCCAAAGTCAGAGGCCTAATCCGACTGAGCCACCCAGGAGCCCCATGCATATGAGTTTTAAAAACAATTTTAATAAACTGAGGATAATGGAAAATTCCTCGCAACTAGCATCTTTTCTTAAGGAGTCTGACCTTCAGAGCAAATTGTGATTGTCCATTTCTCCAACAGGTGGCAAAGGAAACTGATTCATAGACACATAAAACCCAGGGACTCTTCAAAATGTTTGGGGAAGTGAACCCTAAGAAAAGACTAGACTTCTACTTACTCAAGCAGATGGGGACTTGGAGTATTAAGAATTCTCTAAATTTTCATATTAAGTGATCTCATTGTAACAACTGGCCAAAGAGAATCTCTCTGAGTCAGCTATGTATGAGCTCCGTGACTGACCATATCTAGTTTGGCTATAAAGCTAGCTCAGCACATTTCTGATTTTACATTACTCAAATGATTCATCAGCCAAATGCTTTCCCAAGAATGAACAGCCGATCAAGAGAAATGGCTTCGTTGGTTTGAGCTGCTTCATTTCCAGGTTTCCAAAATAGCCCCTTCTGCCAAATAATTCATTTTTCTCCTCGAGTTTTCGCTTTCACATGTACTTTATGCTGCTGTAGTGTCTCACAATTCATTAAAGTAGATCAGATTTGAAGCCAATGAACCAAGCCAAAAATATATCACGAAGGCCTACGTGGCTAACCTTTGATACACGTTTTCTGCATTCTCCAATAACTTATGCTTACGTTTAGAACGGCCAGGGATTTTTTTTTAATGTGTGGAAAGACAGAGCATCTGGTCTACCCCAAGTTCCTCATGTAGTTATACAAATGATAGTAACAATGACCACAACAACACAGCAGGCAGCTTTAGCAGCAAATTCAGTAATAGTGTCATTTAAGGGAAGTAGAGTGGCTTTGGAGCATCTTGTTTATGCCCTGAAGGGACACAATTTCTCAATATAAATATTTCAGAGTTTGGGCCCTGGATCAGCCATCCATTTATTAGTTATATGACCTTGGGCAAGTTCTTTAACTTCACTGAGCCTAAGTTTTTCATCTAAAAAAAAGGGAAAACAATATCGCACCAGGTTTTATGAGTTGGAAATGTCTTAACGCTGTAGGGGGTCCCTTGGGGGCAGTCATCAAGCGGACATGGCTGCCTGTTGACCCGTGAGATGGACTTTGGCAGTTGGAGACTTCTCACCCCCGCCCTTGTCCTTGGAACGTGTGTTCTGCTTGCCTTCCCTGTTCCCAGAAGCTGCCCCAAGGATACAGCCTTGAGCTAGAAAATGTGGAGTGGAGAGCGTCTAGATGGTTAATGTGATTAAACCTAATTAAGGCCTTTTTATGTAAGCTTTTACGATTTGATGGGTGGGTGTGGAAAACTCTCATCTTGTGCCCAAGACAATCCTTGTAAATTACTTTCCTTGCTTATGACTAAAGCTTCCATCTACCTACCTAGAGTGGTTTTTCTCTTTCTTTGGTCTCTCCCTGCCCCCTGTGTATGGGGGTGGGGGGGTTCAGATTATGCCCAGAAGTGTCCCAAGGAGGTTACAAGCAGGTCTAGTATATAAAAGGCAATCAATGTGCTTTTTTTCCTTTGTCCCAGCTGTATCCTGACACCTTTTTCTATAAAAGCAACATCCAACTCTTCCCCGTTCCCCGTCGTGGTGCCTTTAGACTGTTGGAGACTTAGCTGAGGAACAAATGTTTGGTGCTCTTGCATGAGATCACTGACAGCCAATGGGTAGGTTTGGACTCCTTGTAATGGGTGTGTGCAGCAGAGTGGATGAAAATATTGGAATATAGGGGCCCCTGGGTGGCTCACTTGGTTGAGCATCCAACTCTTGATTTCAGCTCAGGTCATGATGTCACAGTTTGAAAGATCAAGCCCTGCATCAGGCTCCATCAAGAGGGTGGAGCCTGCTTGGGAATCTCTCTCTCTCTCTCTCTCTCTCTCTCTTTCTGTCTTTCTCCCACTTGTATCCTCTTTCTCTCAAAATAAATAAATTAAAATTAAAAAAAGAAAATGTTTGAAAATATTTTATTGTAACAGCTATTTTATAAATTAATTGTGAAATGAAAATATGAAAGTTAAGAAGCTGGTTTATAAACAAAACTGGATTGGTCTTATAAACAATACATTGGTAAAGGTGTAAATCATTAATCGTGCCAAAAGCTGGGATTATAATTTTTTTTAATGTTTATCCATTTTTGAGAGAAAGAGACAGAGACAGAACATGAGTAGGGGAGGGGAAAGAGACAGTGACAAAGAACCCGAAGCAGGCTCCACGCTCTGAGCGGTCAGCACAGAGCCTGATGTGGGGCTCGAACCCACAAACCATGAGATCATGATCTGAGCTGAAGCCAACGCTTAACTGACTGAACCACCCAGGTGCCCTGGGAATCTCTAGTTTTGATCAGAGCATTCAAAGCGAAAGAGAATTTGTGATACATTGAAACTGCATCATTGTGTCTAAAGGCAAGGTATGTGTCAGATTTCTATAAAATGTTTAGGTTTCAGGGAACAGCTTTGTACTTAAAATTAAAGGACTGGCTAGAATTCCTTCACCACCTATTTAATTATGGGGTCAAGGAAGGGTTCCTCACTTTTACCTCAGGTCCACTTTAAAGATTGGATTCCTCAGTAAATAAACCAACAACTTTTACTGAAGGCTTTATCATGTTTAAAATACTCAGCAATGTTTCTCGAAAGGAAGCAAATACCATTTTAGGAGGCATCTTGGTAGCAGGATTTTCGACTTCAATCTCTTGCTCCTCCTCTGCTTCCGGCAGAAGCTGTGTCCTTTCCTGTTCTACCAGCGGCAGTAATGGCCGAAAACGGAAATCTAAGAGGATTTACCCGAATCACATGGACTTCTCAAAATACAAACAGCTAAATCCTCTTAGAGCACTTGCCACCTCATGGGAAATTTGTTTCCCACTGTGTTACTGCTGTAATACGGAAAACTTGTCAGAGAGAACGAAGAAAAGTTCTCAGAAGCTGCAAGTTGGAAAAGAATCATGAAAACGCACTGGCCTATTAAAGAAGAAAGCCCTGGAAAGCTTAGGAATCCCACAGGGGACAGGTACTCAGGCAGCACTGGAAGAACTGAATTTAATTGAACTCCACTTGAGGTGAGGAGCCCAATTTAAGTAAGAGTAGTAATTTTAGCTCCAAGGCCCCATGGTGATTCTCATGTGGTGGCACAGAATTATCCTCAGGATCCCCTGAGGGCCAGGCACTTTTCTCACCTCACGGAGACATTCCCTTTATCCTTTTTTGGCCCTTTTTTGGGTTTCTCTTCTTTCCATTCTTCCTTCTTTCCCCCCTGCAAATATAGAAATGCATACCCAGTACCATCCCCTTCTAGAAAAAAGTGATTGCTGATCTAAACAAATGGAAGGTCTTTCTCCTCTCCCAAACGACCCAGTGCTCCCAGTTACCATCTCCCAACCTTATCTACTGCTCCCCCCACCCCTAAGAGCGACTTCGTCCTAGACCTGCACACACTATACGTGTTCGGATGTAATGTGCTCACAGTTTGTGTATGTTGCTCTTATTTTCATTTGAATTATTCTCCTTCCAAGCACTTTACATTTAAAGAAAACTTAGCAGGCTAAACTTCAAAATATTTGTGATTCCGCCCTAGCTAGTATTCCCTGAAGAGAAAATGTCTCTGTTTTGGAAGAAAAAAAAATGTTAATTCTATACTTTTTGCAGCAGACAATGGCCATGAGGGAATTAGCTTAAGAGTTCACAAGTGATTATCAGCATAACTCAAAATAACATCAAATCCTTTCCAAGTGGAACATTCGGTTACTGGAGACAGGTGATCATAATTCCATCCTAATTGTTTTTCATAGTTATGACACAGACTATTCTTCATTCACTATTCTTGATTGGGATTCCTACCTTGCTTCCTTCCTTCCTTCCTTCCTTCCTTCCTTCCTTCCTTCCTTCCTTCACCATTGGGAGACCATGAGGATGTTATGATGGGGATGGGGAGCGTTGGGCCACACTGTCTTCTGAGATGCACACACCACTCCAGACAGGCCAGGAAACATGGGCATATACCTAGTTTGAGCTAATAAACTGGTCTGTCTGGGAGAAGCACTAGGGCAACCAATGTGGAAGAGACTGTGTCTCTAGCTTATAAACAGTGAATAACTGACTCCCCAGTGAATCATGGAATGGCGTGACCTACTTTTCTCAGACACTCCATAAACTATTGACACCGCATCTTCTGAAAGACAGGCTTCATAAAAACATTTCTGTAGTGGGATACAAAAGCAGAATTTTGGAAAACAGGCTGCAGCGGTACTCAGAAATACTTGGGCAAGAATGTAGTCTGGGAAAAGCTTGGAACAGAGGAGTGTGAAAGGAGATAAAGTTACCTCCGTGGGAAAATTGAAATGTTCACAATAAAGACATCAGGAAACAAGATCCTCAAAAACTCACACTGATGCAAGTAGACTGAATTCTGGATTGTCTGGGCAGCCTGGGACTATTGTTACTATTCCTATTTCAAACAGTCCTGGTGTCCAAAAAGGATGATAGAATTAATATAGTTAAGTTCATTGAAACCATCCAAGATCATTTGCAGCTGTAGATAACCTTCAATGCAACTTTTTGCACATGACCAAAAAAGGAAAAACTCAAATTAGACTAGGAAACCCAAAAGTTATTCCTAAAATGGCACACTACTCTTCCCCTTCTCTGTCTGAACAATTTGGTCCAAAGCCATTGGGTAAGGTTGAGCAAGCTGGTGTCCACACAGGTTGGGTTGGGGAGCCCAGCGGGATGTCAGGGTCTGACTGTGCATGCAGGATGACCACGCGAGGGAGTGGCAGCTTGGTGTGAGAGCTGGAGCCAGCATGAGCTTAGAAGGTGCCCCTGTAGGAGGGGGACCCGACTTGGGGCATCAGAGCCTGAGGAAGGGGAAGAGGGCACCCATGCAGGGGAGGGGCAGCAAAAGCAACAGAACATAGGTTACGTACAGAGAATTGACCCAGTAAATAAATATTTAAGGTAAAGTAAGAAGGTTTCTCATTGCTGGGGTAAGGATTTACCATTATGACAGGGAAAAAATAAGAATCTACTGAATTAGATGTAGGGATACCAATGAAAATTTGTTTTTTAATTTAGATAAATGAGAGAAAAAAAGGAAAGAGAAATACAGAGACAGAGGCAAGAGGACAGGAAAGGAAGAAGGGTCAGAGGCGGGGAGGCAGAGAGAAAATGAGAGAGAGAGAGAGAGAGAGAGAGAGCGCGAGAAGTCCCTGTCTCTGTTCACTAAGAGGTCCTGGGGGCAGTACATCCCAGAACCCAACAAAGCAGTGTGCAGACCTATCACCCAATCTTACTCTTTAAATACCATCATCCACTAAAAGGAACCAGGGCTTTCTGGATAAATGACTGATTCCAGGGCTAGGTTCAAAGATGCTCAGAGAACATAAGAACATGTTTGTTTAAAAGTACATAGAAATCTGATGACAGAGTCTCTCTCATACCAAATTTGGGACAATTAGACACCAGAAAAAATAATGATCATAACATTAGAACCTATTAAATAAGAAATAATGGATGTGTACTGAAATAAGTGAATGAATAAATAAATAGAACATTTAATGAGAAATATTTACACATTCCCCCCTCCAACCCATACAAAAAATATTTATCAATGGTAGGGAATAAAGAGTCATTTAACAGTGGAGAAGCCTGGCAGAACCACCTTAACAAGTGATGAGAGTTAACATCATTAGTAATAGGACAATCTGAAATTCTGTGTCATCTAATTAGAATGTAATAAGAACATATCATTTCTGTGATATTCCTGCCAAAGATGTGCAAACTGGATGGAACTGTGAGGAAATATTAGACAAATTGACATTGAGGGACAGTCTACAAAACAATTGGCCTAACATGTCAAGGTCATGACAATCAAGGAAAATACAAGGAACTTTCCAGATTGAAGGATACTGCAGAAATATGACAACTATATGCAGGACATGATTCTGAACAGATCTTTTTGCTATCAAGGACTTTAGAATAAATGGTAAGACTTGAGTGAGGTCCAAGGATTAGACAGTGTAAATGTATCAGTGTTGATATCCTGATTTTGATGGTTGATTGTGTTTAAGTAGGAGAATAATTTTGTTATAGGAAACTAAATGCAAAAATACTTGGGGCTGATGGGGCCACATACCAGTCATTTACTGTGAACTTGAAACTTTTCATTAAGTTTGAGATTGTTTCCCAAATGTGAAACAAGATAAAGTAGAATGATGCTCATGATAGCCGTACAAAGAAGATTCTTCCAATCTTTCAGGTTTTCAAAGACTGTCCAGAGGATAAGCAGGAAAGCTTGATTAAAATGAATTTGAGCTTTGGGGCAACTGGGTGGCTCAGTCAGTTAAGCACTTCAGAACATTGTGAGTTCAAGCCCTGTCTTTCATCTTGCCAAGCTATTGCCTAGCTTGCCTGCTTTGCCAAGGCTAATACGTCATCAGCCATTATTATGAAGATAACTTTTCAACCTTAAAAAAAAAAAAAAAAATCTCCACTTACATTTTAGTAAGATTGGTAAACCAATCAAACTAAGTAGATTTCCACTTTTTAAGTAGAAAACACAAATGAGTTGGAAAAGAATGAAGACCTTGCTATAAATGGTAGAGTGTCTTGAATAAGAAAGAGTTTAGAAGGAGACACACCCCCTCCACCACCACCACCACCCAGGCCTGATCCTGGCCTGTCACTTCCTAGCTCTGTGACTGGGGGCCAGTTACTCGTTCTTGACATGTCTCAGTAGCCTTATTTCTAAAAAGGTTTACTATTAATATGCTCCCAATAGAATTTGTCAATGTAAAGCACTTAGAATAGCAAGTGGTAGATAGCAATTCTTCAAAAGAATTAAGTATTAGTAGTATTATCTCTGAAAAATTTTAGGGGTACCTGGGAGGCTTAGCTGGTTAAGCGTCTGACTCTTGATATCAGCTCAGGTCTCGATCTCACGGTCATGGTCATGGTTACGAGATTGAGCCCTGATTAGGGCTCTGTGCTGAGTGTGGAGCCTGCTTGGGATTCTCTCTCTCTCTCTCTCTCTCTCTCTCTCTCTCTCTCTGCCCCTTCCTCACTTTTGTGAGCAATACTCTCCCTCAAAATAAATAAATAACATTTAAAAATTTTTTCTTTAAAATTTTTAAAAACTATTTATTCTTTATGATTTTTCCATTTTCCTTCTAGGCTTCACCTCAGAGAGACACCCATGTACAGGGTGTCAGTTGCAACAATGTTTGTAATAGAGAAAAATTTTACAACTTAAATATTCATAGGTCAAAAGTCAGCAACATTTAGTGACATATGCCTACACAAGTTTTTTGTACTGAAAGTAAAATGGGGAACAGGGGCACCTGGGTGACTTAGGTGGTTAAGCATCCAACTTGAGCTCAGGTCATGATTTCATGGTTTGTGAGTTCGAGCCCCACATCAGGCTCTGGGCTGACAGTGCAGAGCCCACTTTGTTTCCTCTGCCTCCCTCTCTCTCTGCCCCTCCCCCACTTGTGCTCTCCCTCTCTCTCAAAAATAAATAAAAATAGTAAGAAAATAGAATGGGAAGCAAACTTGGGGTCAGGCAGGATTAGAGCTCAGACGTTGTCATGTTTGTGGGGTACCCCTCTGGCAGAGTTTGCACCACTAGAAGGAGTTCATTTGTAGCATAGAAAGGGGAATGACCTTGTTGGTAAATGGTGATAGGAAACCAACAGCAAAGACCTCAAATCCTGGCTTGGGAAATTACTTGTGCTTTTAGCTCTAGGACATTTAACCTCTTACTTTTCCCACTTGTAAAACAGGAATGATAATAGCACTAGCAAATGTAACCCAATGCTGCATTTATACAGCACTTATAACTCTTGGATAAAAAATAGCTTAGAAAATGTCATGCATTACTCATTGGGATAATGGACCAGGAATATGCTTCATTTGAAAAAGTTAGACTAATAACACTTTTACTGGTTATTTGATCTCAATATTTGTGCCAAATGCAATGGAGATAATACAATTTCTTATCCTGCTTACATTTTTATTACTAAGCCATAGAAAGTTCAAACAAACGTCTACCTATTTTTAGAGACAGAGAGAAGCAAAATGAAGCCTTTGTCCATATATCCATGATAAAATTAAAAGCTTAAATTTCAAAGAAAATACAATACTTATATCCATTTAGTCAAATGCCTTAAAATAAGACTGATTTAAGGGACATGAAGTTAAGGAGTTGGCAAAAATTAGAGACAAGTGGCATGCCAGATTTCTCGGTCGGGTCCAGGGAGAGAATGGGATGGAAAAAGCCAGAGGAGCCAAAACTTAAGGGTGAGGCAGAAATGATTTCTCCACAGTCAGCCTCAGAAAAGCTGAGCTTGAGAGACAATGCCAGTGTCTTCAGTGGGTCTGAAACCTGGACCATGTCCAGGATCTCCTAGCTCTGCCCCTCCTCAACCTTAAGGATTATTCTAAATTCCTGGGCATTTTCTCATGGAAAATTAGCTTCGGGTTTGGATTTGGAAGTTGGTTCTCATCTGCTAAGGGTTACTAACAATGTATTTTATTTTTCTACCTAGAATTTGGATACAACTCAGTGCAATTGGTCTGTAATCTCAGACAAGTACAAGGGCTGGCCTGAGTGTCTCTAGAAAAAATGTTATGACCTGGCCATGTACTTACTTACATGCTAGCAACTGGGAAGGTCTTGCTCTCCTCCTGAGTCTGGTAATTATACCACATCAGCATCAACCCAGATTTGCATCTATAGTAACTTATTTTATCCTAACATAGTGATCCTATGTGGAGAAAAAGGATCTCTTTTGCACTGCTGGTGGCAATGCCACTCTAGAAAACAGTATGGAGGTTCCTCGAAAAATTAAAAATAGAACAACCCTAGGACCCAGCAATTGCACTACTAGGTATTTATCCTAGGGATACAGGTGTGCTGTTTCAAGGGGCACATGCAGCCCAATATTTTTAGCAGCACTATCAACAATAGCCAAAGTATGGAAAGAGCCCAAATGCCCATTGATGGATGGATAGAGAAGATGTGGTATAAACACACACACACACACACACACACACACACACACACACACACACACAATGGAGTATTACTTGGCAATCAAAATGAATGAAATCTTGCCATTTGCAACTACGTGAATGGAATTAGAGAGTATTATGCTAAGTGAAATTAGTCTGTCAGAGAAAGACAAAATATCACGTGGCTTCACTCATATGAGGACTTTAAGATACAAAACAGATGAACTTAGGGAAGGGAAGCAAAAATAACATAAAAACAGGGAGGGGGACAAAACAGAGACTCTTAAATACAGAGAACAAACAGAGGGTTACTGGAGGGGTTGCAGGGGATAGGCTAAATGGGTAAGGGGCATTAAGGAATCTATTCTTGAAATCAGTGTTGCATTATATGCTAACTTGGATATAAAGTAAAAAAATAAATTTAAAAAAGCCCTAACATAGTGATCCCAGGTTTGGGTAACTTCTACCTGAGCAACCTCCAGGAATGTGTTAGTAGTAGGTATTTGCTGAGGGTTTTGGGTGATACAGAAGTCATCCTGCCCTCAATGACTGCTTTAAATCACCCTGACAAAGGAGAATCTGTCCTATTTATTTTTATTATGACTTCTAAGGGAGGATTTTATGTTTAGCCATTCCCCTGCGTGCATTCCAGAGTTGACTAACCCACAACCCACATTGTTGGAAAATCCTTTGGTGTAAAGAGACACATGGCCTCTCACACGTGAATCTAGGTGGGTTTGGGGGACATGGGGTGAGGAAGGCCAGAGGAATGGCTATTTCCAGAATGTGCCCCAGGCCAATGTGACACTTGCTGTAATATTGGTTTAAAATAAATATTGGGGGCTTTCCCCAGAGAAAGCCTTCATCCCCATTTCCCTGATGATTGTGCTGGGAAACATCAGTGACTGAAATCAACAGAGCCCTTATCAGGCCTCTAAGAGAATGGGGTTAGGGGTCCTTGTCTCCCCCCGAAGTAGCCTTTCCAAGCAAGTGAACTACAAACATGGCACTTCTATATCACAATTACTTAAAATAGTCAATTGAATGACTTTTCCATTTTTTTGTTACAACTGTATTTAACAATTCCTAGTAATTTCAAAGAAGTCCAATAATCTTGTGTGTAAGTAATAATGTTTGGGCAGAAAATTTTAATGGTAGATTAAAATAATAGGCTATGTATTTTATATACTTCTAAATGGTTTTGTTTTATTCTCAACATCCCTGAGAGACCATTGGAAGTGTAAAATGTTTAGAGCTGGAAAGAAATGTGGGGGTCTACCTGCCCTTGGTTCCTCCCCAAAGTAGTTACAGAGTGTGATGGGTAATTTAATGTGTCAACTTGACTGGGCCAAGGGATGCCCAGACAGATGGCAATATATTATTTCTAGATGTGTTTGTGAGGGTGGTTTTGGAAGCGATTGGCATTTAGATGGGAAGACTGAATAA
Source organism: Suricata suricatta (assembly GCF_006229205.1). NCBI lineage: Eukaryota > Metazoa > Chordata > Mammalia > Carnivora > Herpestidae > Suricata > Suricata suricatta. Next base: position 116,003,713 of record NC_043706.1, read on the forward strand.
AAAGGATGGTCCCCACCAATGTAGGCGAACACAATCCGATCTACTGAGGACGTAATAGGACACAAAAATAGGAGGAGGGTGACTTTTCTGTCTTTGCTTAAACTGGGACATCCATCTTCTCTTGCCCTCTGACACTGCTGGTCCTCGTTCACAAACCTTCAGACTCAGACTGAAGCCACTGCTGGTTTTTCTGGGCCTCAGCTTGCAGATGGCAGGATGCGGGACTTCTCAGTGCCTCTAGTCACATGAGCGAATTCCTATAATAAATCTCCTCTTTTGCATATCTATACATATCCTATTGGTTCTGTGTCTCTGGAGAACCTGGACTAACACACAAAGCCACGAGATGGTCATGTCAACTTCGAAGACCTCGTTACCTCCTCAGATTGCTCTGAAGCCCGCCTCCCTATGATCACCACCTGCCTTACTGCCCAGCACCCCGAGGTAAAGTTAATTCTCCTTCCACACAAAATATTCACACACAGCTCTCGAGCTTCCTATCTGCACACCCTCTTCACTGCCCCCATCAGGCTAGCTGCCACCTCCAAACCTCTCCTGTCCCGGCTAGACATTCAGTTTTTGCTGATGAAATCTGGCATCAGCATCTTTCACCCACCACTCATTTAATTGGGATGGTATTCATGAAATCCACTGCCAGAAACAAAACCTTTTCCTGGTACCGTCTCATTAGTAATAATAAATAGAATTGTTTTTCTTTAGGGCACAGCATTTCTGGAAATCAGTCTAAGGGTGCCCTTGGTTTTGGGAAGCTTCATTTGCACTTGACTAATACTAACTGAGACTGTAATCGATTAAATTGTCCAATTTTCACAGGTACTGTCAGACCCAACCTTGTCACTTTTATAGTTGTACAGCTGATTCTTTGGACTCTTATCAAACTTCATATTGACTTTTTTTTAAACAACTTTTCATTTTGTTTAATGCTTTCAATAACCTTCTTGAATTTTGACTCTGTCATACATCATGTTACGGCTCCTTTTTTAAATGTCTTTTAAGTTTAATGTCAAGCTATTGACTTGTGTTGTTTGTTTGTTTTGACTAGTTGGCCAGTTGCATTAATCCAAGTATTACTTCTGCTTTTCCAGCAAAGAGATTTTTTTTGTAAATGTCTGTGAATTTTGTACAAGTAAATTACTCATTTGTTCAACCAACAAACATGTGTTGAGCACTTACTATATGCCAGGCATGTCAGGGCTAAGGTTTTAATAGAGATCAGAAGATGTAGTCTCTGCCCTCAGGGAGCTTATATTCTAAGGAGAGACACAAATAAATAAATAATCACCCAGTGTGGGGTGATAAACAAAATAAACATGCTAAGGAGACAGAATATAAAGGAGATGCTTTAGGTAAGGTGGAGTAAGTAACGCAGCCTTTCAGAAAAAGAGAGGTGCAAATGGAAAGCCCGGAGATAGGCAGGAGCCGGACCACAGGTCCTGAGGTGCACGATCTGGTTTGGTTTTTTCTATCTGGTTCCAACTATAACCTTGGGCCCCAGGACAGACTTCTTGGCTCTACCCACAGCTTCACATTCCAGAGCACAGTGAGATGTCTTTCCCCAGGGCACAGCCCTGAGTGCAGAAGCCCCTTGGCCCTCCCCAGCCCTCCCCTGGGTTTGCCTCAGGACTCCCCTCTTAGGGGGAATTTTCATCGGAAAGAGCACGTGGAATCATGAATTCCAGGCTGAGTAGTCACAGAAACAATGCAAAGCATCCCTTCTGCAAAGTCCCGGCCGGTGGTAGAACTCAGGACGGGTATGCGTGTGTGTGTGCACTTGTGTTGAAGTGCCTACTTTATGGCACACGGTACGCGGTGGCAGGCATAGGCCTTCCATTAACCTTATTACCTACTTTCAATCTTCTAATGTCGCAGAGTAATGCCAACTCAGCTGCAAAGTCATCTGGAAAATTAATATCAAGGTCTAGTGACACCAGTCTCTTGCCCAAATGAGCTTGGACTTCCAATTTTCCTCTGCCTTCCCCTATCGTATTCAATAATAGGCACATGAGCCAAGGAGGAAGCATCCAGTGGGTCCTTCTCAGAAGCCCAGATACGGAGAGAAAAATTACAAAAATGTGGTCAGAACTTGAGAATAAAGAAATATTAACAAACAGTAAACATGTATTTTCCCCAAGCAGATAATATAAAGTTATTTTGTATCATTTTATCTTGTTTCTAACAATTGTTTTGATTCTAGTAATATTCAGAGAAGGATCCGAACCTCCCTAAATTCCTCCATAAAAATGAAGAAGAGGTTGACATTAGCAGTCTTCAATTTCCTGAGGTCACATCATATGACCACCAATTGACTGAATATCAAACACAGTGAAATGTATTCAAGGTCATAGAGGAGCATGTTTCCACTGTCACTCTTCTGACCGGGAAGTGACGAAATATGAGGGCCTCTGGGGTCAGCAAGACCTGACTTGAATTCTGTCTTTGCTATTCCCTAGCTCCATGGAAAAGTTATTTATTCTTACTGTTTTCAGTGTCTCCTCCATAACTCAAGGACAACACACTTACCTGGTAACCAGATAATGCATCTAACGTTCATGTAGGTTTCAACACACGTTAGTGCTTTAGTCTTTCGCTCCTTTCTGAAATACTTTGAGTGGTATGCATGAATGTATGTGTTCTTATAACTGGAACAACATTTGGTACATTTCCTTTGCTCATATGTAAAATAAGGGAATTATTTGGAAGTCTGTCTACACGGCAATACTTCTAACAATCTTGAGAGGTCTTTTCTGTTCGTATTGTTTAGCTATTCAGAAGTATCCATTCTTTTCAATGGTATCTACAGAGATGCAAGCCAGAGAGTGAGAGTCATAGATTTTAGTTCCGTTTCAGCTTTTAACTAGTTGGGAGACTCAGGCTAGCCAATTCTGTTTTATTTCTTCCTTCCTCCGACCAACTGGATTTAAGACATCTGTTTTACCCCAACTCTTGGGGCTAGTAAATGAGAATTTAGATGTAACCACTGGATGTCTTTGAAAAATAAATGGCACATATTTGCATTTCCACACCATAAGGTCATACACTAATGTCTCAAAATTACTAGGTTATTCTTAGGTTTTAAAATCTACTTTAAATTTTTTTCTCATTGCTTTAAACTTTATGTTCCATTTTAGGGGTCAGTTAATATGAGCGTGCAATAAAAATCATATAACTTTTGATCACGTGATGCTTTAGGCAAAAAACATTTTTTTTTAAGTAGGCTCCATGTCCAACACGGGGTTTGATCTCACAACCCTGAGATGGAGTCACTTGTTTTACCCACTGAGCCAGCCAGGCACCTGTAGGTAAAGGATTTATTAATCACCTATTCTATACCATGTGCTATATCAGCTATGGCTTTTCCTCTTCATAGTAGGTGTCATTATTTTTATGTCGCAGAAAATAAAAAGTGAGTATCAGAGATATAAAATAATTTTCTGAAGTCACAAGAATAGTAAGAGATCACAGAATTTAAACCCTAGTGTTTCTGACTCCACATTCTACTACTTTACATTGTTATGCTACAAAATGGAGGAAACTCCTTTCTTCCTATGATTGTCAGATTTAAACAAAAGAGCTTCAAGCTCTTCCATTACAAGCTCACTGCACCCCAAACACCCAGATACACACGAGGATAAATTAGACTCCTACTGTTTGGGGAAAAATAAGAAGAAACGAGTATTCTCATTTTCTGAACTCAGTGAGGCAACATTTGTGTGGTTCCTTAATTACTGTATGCTTCTCTCATTAGATTTGTAAGCTCCATGAAGCCAGGGACCACATCTCTAGCACTAGGCATGATGCCTAACATCAAAAATATGCAATAAGTGCACCTGGGCGGCTCCGTTGATTAAGTCAATGCCTTCGGCTCAGGTCATGATCTCACTGTTTGTGAGTTCGAGCCCCACATCGGGCTCTGTGCTGACAGCTCAGAGCCTGGAGCCTGCTTCACATTCTGTGTCTCCCTCTCTCTTAGCCCCTTCCCCACTTGTGCTCTCTCTTTCTAACTTAAAATAAAACACAAAACATTAAAAAATATGCAATAGATTTTTCTGAAGCCAATGATATGTGTACAAATGAGTGAACTATTAACAAGAAAAATTTCAAGTGTGGACTCAGCAATTTTAATACGTCAAGAGGAAAATAGATCTCTCCAACAATATCCCCAGGTTATCCTCCTGTGTTCAACAATGGCTGGTTTATAAGACAAACACCTGGGTTACAACTGTGACAAGAACAGCCATACGGTGTGAAGCATTGCAAGTAAAATATAGGTTGTGCTCTGAACTTTGGCTCTTATTTTTTGGTCATGACTTAAGAAAAACCTCATATAAACAGTTTTTATAAATCAAAAATATGAAACAAATAGTCTGACTGTGGGCAAAAAGCCTGAGTAACAGACCTGTAATACAGGTAATGTTTACCACCTGAGTACAGGTAGAAATAGCAAGCATCATTGTATCCACTGGGTGGCGCTGCAGGCTGATGTTGATGTCATTTCACAAATTGTTAAAGGGAACGGGGAAATCAATACAAGAGTAATGCCTTGTATGTAAAAACTCCTCTCATTTGAATCACACTCCAGTTCTAGGAGGAACGTAGAGTATATATTTTTATCTCTTAAACACAGATCTTAGACATCATTAAAACATAAGAAAACTGCCTCTCCAGGGATTTATAATGAATTTTAATGGAACTATTCACTTTAAAATGGCCCATTCGAATTTGAGCCACATATTCCAAAGTTATTTACTGGTAACCTTAGGTTCCTTTCTCCATTTTCAAGTGTCTGTCTTCAAACCCGCCGATCTCTGCGGAAGGGAGATGTGACTCGCTGACCTGTCCCTTCCTTTCAGACTGCGGTTCTTCTGCTCACTGCTCAGTAAATATGCCAGAATGCTCACAAGAGGCTGGGAAAAGAGAAAGCCTTTGGCGTGGGTTCAAGTGTGACTCTTCCACGTATCCCGTGGGTGTCTAATAAGGTACACTTTTCAGAGCCTCAACTTTAGCATATGCAAAAAGGGAACAGAAATATTTTACCTTGTTTATTTCTGTCCTCGGATAAGACGGGCACAGCAGCACGTGACAGTGTGAGGTGCTCTGTAGATGTAGGCTGTTACCACGTTTTCCGGAAGCTTCCGCCACCATATTCACTAAAATCCTTCCCATTCCCCTAATCGGCACTCCACTTACAGAGGACTCTCTCAGCTTTGCAAACCAAAAGGTTTCTCTCAACTTGAGGTAACTGCTCCTTAACTAGCTAATCAATGACGTGATATTCTTTGATTTTTTTTCTATTACATTTATAGTTTTGTCTTTCATTTTTAGGTTTTCCAACCATTTGATGTTTATTTTTTAAATGTCATGTGCAGTAGAAATCCAACTTTTTTCCCTGCATATAATGAGCTAAATTTCCTAACGTTTTTTGCTAAATAACCCTTCACTTCTCCATTTATTTGTGGTGGCCCTAATCTCATATTCTCTATGCCGTCACTTCTGGACCATTTGTCTGTCCATATGCCATTTGCATGTCGCTTTAATGCTGTTTTGATGTCTTTGTAATTTGTTTTAAGATCTGGTAGACCTGCTTTACCTTCTTTACTTTCCAATTTCTGTTACGTTGGATCAACTCTTTCATGTAAATTTTATATGAATTATTAGTAGATTGGAAGATGTAATCTTTCATGTATATTTCAAAATTGATTATTCAATTCCCCCTTAAGCAATCCTTTTGGAATTTTCATTGGAAATTTACTGAAACCTATAGATAGATTTGGGGAGAATCAATACCTTTGCAAAGTTGTGATATCCCATCCATTATCATAATATTTCCCTTCATGTAATTGGTCCTTTTAATAGATACAACTTCCTAACCTCTGTTCGGTTACTTAGTTCCTAGGTTATAATTTTTGTTGTGAATAGAAACGAACTATTTTCTTCTGTTATGTTATTACTGAGTAGAGGACGATTATTGAATTGTGCAGATAGATACTAGGGAGGCAACCGTACTGAGCTTCCCAGTTAAGTTATAGTTCGTTGATCCCCTTGGTGTTGTGGAATTACATCATCTGCATCATTGACTATTTTGCCTTTTCCTTCTTGATACTAATACCTCTAATTTCTTTTTCTGGTCTTTTTAGGTGGCCGGGTCCTCTAAGACTATGTTAAATATGTTGCATAGAAGAAAAGATTCATGCTACCAGGAGCTCTTTCTCCCCAATGTGTAATTTTTATTTAAATAAAACTTAAAGAAAAGTAAGATAATATTTGGATTTTTTTAATTTAGTAATATCTTTTATACCTTATATTGTATTTTATTTTTTAAATTTATTTATTTTGAAAGAGAGAGAGCACACACACAAACAGGGAGAGGGGCAGAGAGAAGGGGGAGAGAGAGAATCCCACGAAGGCATTACACTCTCAGCATGGAGCCCGACACAGGGCTCAATCTCCTGAACCCTGAGATCATGACCTGAGCCCAAATCAAGAGTCCCTCACACAGTCGACTGAACCACCCAAGTGCCCCTATACCTTATATTTAAAATTGCTTGTTCATATATAAGATTTCATCATGTTAAGGTTTATTAAAGTGAAGAACAATTCTTCATCTCTGAATTCAGGGAATTAATTCCTTGAAAAACCTTCCTGATTTTTAATGGGAAGAATTTTCAAAGGCAATTCAAGTAAACATATGCATTAGATATATTTAAAAACTAATTTCTAGGAAGTAACAAAACTCTCAGTAGGACAACCTAGGAAGAAAGTCTTAACAGAGTCCTCGAGGCCTCAAGTATTAGAAGAAAATGTCCTATAAGCTAGTACCGTTCAGGGCAAGCTGTTTTTTGGAAGCACCTGAAACTAACTGATCGCTTCCTGGAGAGCGGAGCCCTGTCTCCTACAACGTTTACCTTGTTAGATCTTTGCACTGGCTTGTGAGGAGCGCAGAACAGTTCCCTGGACCCCCATTTTATGGAAAAAGAGACTTACCAAGGCAGAACCTGAACCCAGATCTTCTGGTTTATATCCAGATATGCCCCCAACAATCCTGGGTTTCTTCCGCAGATTGGCCATACTGATGTTGGCAACAATGAAACAGTGAGAACAGAGCTTTTGTGTGTAACTCATTTCTTCTGTCTTTAAAGAGAAGGCTGACAGGTGTAGCAGGCTGTTGAACATTATGCCACTCTTTGGTGGTGAGTAAGGTGGCACAGTTCACCCTTATTTTATGGTGCATGCTTAAGAAACCTAAAAGGAATTTAATTCAATGAGCTTAAAAATCCTTTGGGACTGTGAGAAACACCTTTAACACCTGGGAAATAGGATTATTTACCTAAATATTGTGTTGTGCCCTTCACGATCTGTCCATTGCAGGTGGAAAGTGGATATGCCTGTGGTGGGGGCCGGTGGGCAGTGGGGGGCATCTGAGGGGACGTGGTCATTCCCTGTTCTTTGAACGGTGCACAGTTGGAGGTGTTGCCTGGAAACAATACTTGGAGGTACGCAGCACGCGGAAGGCCCCAGTGGCCCCAGACCTTCAGCTCCCCCGGTCGAGGGCCAAGAGCAATGTTCTTTACTTATTTGCTTAAGTACATTTTTCTGTAGGTTGAAACATATTAGCCCAGATCCTCTATAATACAAAAGACGTGCTTTTAGTACCAATTTGAGAAAGAAGGGAGAAGGCCCAGGGAGACTAAGAAGTGGAGATGGGTGTCAAAAATCAGAGATTTTCCTGATTTACTATGCTGCCTCCCTCATCATATATGTGTGTGTGTGTGTGTGTGTGTGTGTGTGTGTGTGTGTGTGTGTATAATGTTCTTTGTTTGGTATATGTGTGTGTATGTATATATATATATATTTATATATTTTTTAACTTCCTGTTCATTGTAACTCAGGATACCTCAGCCAAGCTGGTCCCTTATCCTTTTATGGGACACAGAGAATTCTTCGGATTATTATAAACTACACGTGATCTATCTTCCTTTATGAGTAAGTGGTCTGCTAAAAAGGAGATCTCTTAACAACTTCCAGATCATGCACTAAAGAGCCTGTCTGCTTCCTTTCCAAAACTGGTCACGGAATTCTGATGCAAGTTGGGCCTCCAGGTGTGTGACTGTAATGGGGAGCCAGGGACTGTCTCTATCAGCCTGGAAGGATAGTCTGTGGCATCTAATGCCGGGCTCCTGTCCGTGTAAGCCCATTTCTCCCTGTTGCACAGTTGAGAGAAGCAGAGCTTTCAATCCCCAGTGTTTGGAGTTTTGTTGTTTGTTGTGTTGCTTACATAGATAAGGAATGGCAAGAATGAAAACGAGAGGGTGGCTTGGTGAATTTTACATAACTGCATATGAGATTAGATGAGAAACTTTGCAGATATTTCTGCCCATAGGCTCATCTTTACTTGGCCAACACAATATTTGTTTTGGATCTTAATTATTTTAATTTCAAGGCTTTTAGGAGAAAATGCATTGTCAGTGGCTCTCTTTGTCTTGTTCTGATATGATTTACAAGTCTGGTTCCTAAAGGCACTGAATTTTATGACCCCCTCAGACCTAGTAATCTCTCCCATCCTGACATTTTTATGATTCTGTGGAATTGGAAAGCCACGATAGTTGATAGGGAAAATGACTTAAAGGAATGTAGGAACAGTTAGAAGGGAGAGTATTATCGCCCAGCCAGGGAACTTGTGTGAAAATGTTCAAGTGCGCCTTAGACATGAAACAGCTCTTTAGTGACTGGAAAGTCGAGATGGTTTCCAGCTGTTTTAGAAAGAGGGTATCTAGAGCCAAGTTGGTTCCAAAGACTGCCCCGCAAGGCAAAAATTGTACATAGTTGCAAAGGGCAACCTTGAAAGCCAAGTCTTGTGTCTCAGTGAGTCTGTTTGTTTTTTTCTGCAACATGAAACCAGTTGGTGTGTCTTCATTCAGCACCAATGAAAAAGTCCACACACAAGTATTAAAGGTTCTGTTGCACCAACGTAGTTTTAAAATGCTAGACTCCCACCAGTGAGACCATGAACTTCTTAGGAACTATGAACAATGAAGAAAACTTAAAAAAAGAATTCAACCAGCAATCAAGACACATCCTCTGCTCCCTCCTTTAAAATTCTAATTCTGTATTATTGGAAAGAAGGCTTAATGCTTGTACATGCGTACCACATTTCTGAAAAGATACACCAGAAAGCTTACTATTTGCTATTCGCAGTGAGGGGAAATTGGGGTGGGAGTGGCTGGGAGAGGTCATGGAATTATCCCTCTTTTCAACCCACTGTGTTTTGATTTATTTGTCTCACCGTGAGGCTGTTATCTGTTTATAAGTAAAAGAAAGCATCATTTCATTCACATTCTTTCCTCCTTCCTGATTATTTCATCTTTATTTTGCTCTGGTTTTCAAAGAGTTGTCACATATATGTTTGATTGGAAAACTTTTATTTTTCTCTAAGTTTATCCCAAAATGTCCATTATTATTTGGTATCATGTAATTTAATTCAAGGATCAAATCATCACTGTATGCTCCTTTTTCATGATCTTCCAGAGGAAAATATAATCATTGTTTTTTTCTTATGTGGACTCCAAATCAGTTCCAGGCAACTTTAATCAATTTAATTAAATAAAACTTTAATTTCATGAATAGTTGCCCAAACAAATAGATCCGTGTTGCACTTTGCTAGCAACACAGCAATGCATTTCAAATCAAACAGTTTAGGTCTGGTTGGGGAGGACAGTGACTTTGGCCTCTGGAATGTTACATTAAGAGTGAATGACTCTCCAAAGTGGCAATAAAATAAGAGCAGAAGTGCATTAAAATTACCTGGATATCATGAACAAACTGGTGGCCACTCATCTGTTTCATAAATGTGCATGTAAAGTGACACTATGTCTTTATGCTTATGACCCTTGGTCTATTGTTCACAAGTAGTGATGGTCTGCATGGTATATTTTCTTGGGAACAGTCTGTACCTTGCATATTATTGTTATAGTATCAGCATCATGCTTGCTGTGATATACAAGGTGGAGCACAGAACAGACAACACAGAAAAGAGGAAACCAAGAACTCTATCCTTTGTAGTTTGTGGTTTCCAAGGTATCCAAATACACAAGCTTATCTGTCTGAACATAATGTTATAGGTAAACACTATATAAACACCCAGGATTACCCTTAGTCTTGCTTAGGGTAATTTTTCACAGAAAAGATGTGGAAAACAGAAAAAACATGAATAAAAAATTAAACATGTTCTTATATAACAAGTATGTAAAGGCCAAAGTAAACCAGGAAGGTCACATCTAAGCACAAGTGAAGTCTAAGCTATAATCATTAATTGTAGGTTTTGGTGACTGGATAACAATTTTCATACAGTAAGAGGAAAACATTTAATTTCTCACATTTGGCTTAATTAATGTATATGAATGTATTTTTCTTAATAGAGGTGTTATTCTGATTAACACCAGGTCAAGTTTAACATCATTATGCTCCTAAAACAAAGCTTGAGGCATATGGAATAGAATTCCAGGGGCTGTTTGATGGATGAAGCAAGAAATTTCTTAACAGGATGGGGTAGGACTGACTACAGTGTGACATCTTGCCTTGCTAATCATGCTGATTGATTATTGATCATCTGATTCATGATGCCTTGGAAATGTTGAAGAAACTGGTAGGTGGGTGACCTTTGTCCTAGATGCTATTAGTGCAGCTATGACAACTACTTCAATAAGTTAAGTCAATTATATTAATGAAACAAACTACATTAAATGTGCCTTGCTTTGGACTCAACCTTCTTCCTCCATTCTCAGTGACTCACTAAACTCCATTGATTTGGGACTTTCAAAACACAAAACATCCCTTCTCTATCCTTCCCTCAAGATCACCAATGGCTGTCAGAAGTCTCCCAGATGGCTTCCTCCTCCTCTCCTCCCTCTCCCCTCCCCCTCCACCCCCCTGCCCTCCTCCTGCTGCTGCTGCTGCTGCTTCTTCTTCTTCTTCTTCTTCTTCTTCCTCTTCTTCTAATTATAAAGCCCTCCCCATATTCAGCTCTTGGCAAGCCACCAGAACACTTCTTTTAATCACTTCACTTTCCTCATGGAAAGCCTCCAAATGCTTCTTGTGGCTACCTTCTGAGTTCTAAACTTCATGAGACATTCAAGAACAGCAGTGACAAAGTCCATCTCTCTATTTAAAATGATTTCTCACTGCTTTTTAATATCCTTTTCTCCTCTAATCTAGCAAAGAGGAGGGGAAATTGAGAAATGTAATGAGTTGAGAAAAAAAGAAATTAATCTGGATTCTTTGAATTTCAATTCCTTCTGACCTTGTCTCACAGATCGCTGTGAAGAGGTAGGTTAGAAGAGAATTACTATGTCCCCACAGCTAGAAAGCTTATCAGTAGGGCTGGGATTCTGATCGAGGTCTGTCCTTTTCCAATATTCTATCCACTGAGCTTATGCAAGCTGCCCATTCGTCCTGGGCCTCTACCAGCCAGCACCTGAAGTGCCTCTCTTTCTGCCTCACTTCCAAGATCTTATTCCCAACACAGCCTATCTGAACACTCCAGATCCACATAAGCATCTCTGGCCTACATTATCTGAAAACTTAGTCCTCTACCCCATAATTAGGTAAGATGCCTTTCCTCTGTGTTCCCATAATGTCCTGTTTTTATTATACTACATAACTTTTTCTACATATTTTATTTTTTTAATTTTTATTAAAAAATTTTTAATACATTTACTTATTTTTGAGAGATAGAGTGAGACAGAGCATGAGAGGGGAGGGGCACAGAGAGAAGGAGACACAGAATCTGAAGAGAGGCTCCAGGCTCTGGGCAAGCGTTCAGCACAGAGCCCGACCCGGGGCTGGATCCCACGAACTGTGAGATCATGACCTGAGCCGAAGTCAGATACTTAACTGACTGAGCCACCCAGGTACCCCTCTACATATTTTAATAAACATTTTTACTGATATATCACAGAGAAAAGCACACATATCATAAGCATATAACTTGATGAAATATCAAAAAGCAAAACTAGCCCCTGAGACCACTAGCCAGACTGAGCAATTACCGGCACCCAGAGGACCGCTCCTTTCATGTACCCTCTTCCTCACTGTCTCCACCCATGTCGTCTCCCCAAGGTGGCCATAGCCTGACTTCTATATAGAGTCACTTTGTTTGCTTTCAAATTTCATATGAATTAAATCATACAGTCTGTTTGCTATGTTTGTGAGATTTATTCCCTGTTAATTGTACATAGCGAACTTTCATTTTCATTGTAGTATAGTGTTCCATTATATGAAATCATACTAATTTATTTTACTGTTGGTGGACATTTTGAATCGTTCCCATTTGGGACAAATATTAATTATACTCCCTTTCACATTATTGCTAGTTTTTTATTGAATACATGTACATTCTTTGGGGTATAAAACATGGCGTGGAACTACCAAGCCATACGTTATATGCATGATCATCTTTGTAAATAGTGTCAGTTTCCCAAAGTGGCTGTGCTGCTCGACCCTCCCACGGTAATGTACTCTGTGTTTCCAGCTGCTCCTGATCTTCATCAACAACTGATAATGTCTACATTATACTTGCAAATCTCAACCCCCTTTCTCTCTCTCTGCATAGCATGGCACCTACAAGCCATCTTCGTAAACGTCTGATGAAATAATAAGTGAATGGTTAACAAATACACAGTCATCTGCTTCTACATCTGTTGTCACCTGTTAGGCAAAATAGCATTATTGTTACAAGGATAGGCTTTGGGGACAGACCATCGTGATGTGACTTCTAACTTCACCACTTACTAACCAGCAAGTTACCTTTCTGTGCTAGTCTCTTCACTTATGATATGCCAGGGTTGTTCTGAAATAGGCTATACAGTACTTAGACTAATGTCTGGTATATTGTAAGAGCTCACTAGCATTAGTTATTAGTGTTATTATCTAATCCTGAGCACTTGTATCCAATTAGACTTCCTACAAATAGAATCAGTTGGTAAGAATCTTTGGCATCCTCTCTGTGAAGCTGGCTCCAGGCAGCTGATCCCACAGAAGCCTCTGGACTTCTGAAGTTCTCTTTACCCCCCATTTAGCACCTGCCATACACCATGAGTAGGTGCCCTGTCTCCTCAAGTTGATGGCCAATGCCCCCAAGCTACAGTGCCTGACTCAATCTTCCTGATAGTGACAGTTTCAAAGTCCACCTTTTAACTTGTGGGAATCACAGGTGAATACATTCCCCCAAGCCCACTGTTGAAAAGACACATGGTGAGAGAGAAATGGAGAAGTGTACTGTCCCTTTTTGCAACCACCACGCTCAAGTTGTAGTTTCAAATACTGGCAGGGAAGTACTTCTGCATGTATGCTACTTGACATCACAGTACTTAGTAAATATTTGCCCTTTTAAAAATTGATCCCTTGTTCTTTCTTAACTTCCTTGTTCTTGCCTTGTTCCCTTCCCGCCCACTTGTGTTTGATCTCGTCTTTCACTGTTTGTGGGACAATCCTTGGGACGCCTCTGCTCTTATCAATTCCCGGGCAACAGGATCAGGTCTTATAAAGTGATTGACTATAACTCAAGGCAACCAAGTGTCTGCCCTTAAAAAAAGTAAAAAGCTCTGTAATCCATAACTAGCCCCTGTGACTTAACTTTAATTAGATTGGAGATTCCTAAGCCTGCAAGAACTGTGTTCAGATAAAAAATGTAATTAAGCACCTTTTGTTCAAGAAGGAGTTCGTAACTGTTGTTGATAATGAGAATGAGGGGAAGATCTGCCCCCACCCCCCTCAGTCAGAGCTGGTATCGATCTCTATTGGGAAAATGCAGGCTTTAGATTCTCTGTGTCACTGTAGCTGACTTTGGCATTTGGGTCTGGTAGGGATTTAATGTGTACCTAGTGCCTGTGTATAGTCCAATAGCATCTCAAATGCAAAGCTGGGGCCCACCTTCAGTGCGAAGTCACTGACTCACTTTGATCTCCTTCCTTCAGTGGATTACAAGGGAGAAGGACAAAGCCATCTCCAAATACCTTTAGAAGCCCGGGGAGGTTCGGGGGTGGTATGAAGTGAGAGGTAAGAACCACGGTCTAGGGGAAAAAGATCACAACCTCCCTGTGCCAACCGGGAGGTCGGGTTCAGGGAGTACAATGGGTTTCGAGGTTAAGGCAGCAGCTGTCAACTGTTGGAGGACTCCCCATTCATCAGGAATTTGTGTGAAAGGCCTAGAAAAGTGAAAAGGCAGAAACAATTTAAACTCTAATTTGGAGGATCTCTTAATAGCTTCATATCTTTCCCTCTTCTACAGTAGATATTCCAGCGGGATGAACCTTAGGAGCAGCCGCTGCAGCCCAGATCCAGAGTCTGCTGGGCCCGCACATTGCTGGGTACACACAGGCTGAGGATTCCGGGCTATGCCAGGGCCTGGCTCCTTGGAGTCCTTCTCTGAGCTGGCATGGGTCTCCATTCAGCTGTTGGTACTTTCAGCATCTGCCAGCTCGGCTTCTTGGGAATATAACCGTTTATGACAGACGTCCTCACCCTCTTGAGAGGCATTCTACTTGCAAACTATTATCTGACTTCCATTTCTGCAAACTGTTTTATGGAAAAAGTGCCTTTTCTATTAGGCTCTGTAAAGGCAGAGATTTGTCTGCTTTGCCTGGTGCTATTTTCCCAGCCCTCAGAGCGGAGCCTGGCCCAGAGCAGGCACTCAGATTATTTGTTGAAAGAATGACCTGTTAGGTAAGCCAAATGTTGGGACAGACAACCAACTTCCCAGGGGAGGCAACAAATATGGGGAACATTGCTTCATGGCTGTCCCTGTGGGACGTATATCTATTGAAAAGGATTTATTGGGATGGGTTTATGAATGACTGACATCATGAGACCCCTCTCTACCCCCCCAGAGTCTGAAGCTGAAGTTCTTGGAAGCAAACTGCTGAGCTGGAAATTACAGCAGCATTTCTCAGGTTTTAAATTTTAAATGGACCCATTATTCCTTACCCCCCTCCCCAACAGAGATATACAGAAAGAACACATGTGACACAATTTATGTAAATATTTTTCAAGGTTTTATTGCAAACCAAAGTTGGTTTATCACACACACAAAAAACTGTGTGGTGGGGAGCAGGGTGGGGGGGCGGAGAAGTGTACACATTATAACCATGTTAACTACAGTACATTAAAATGGTGGTTTACATTACAAATAAGCCTGTAAGTTTAAATACGCTAGTGTTATAACTCAATGTACAGACTGTCTTTATACAATACATACAATTATCAGGAATGCAAAAAAAGAACATAAATAATGCCCATTTTACAGGTGACATTTTAAACAATGAAAATACCAGGCTTTGACCGACAACTGGGGCATTGGTCCATAAAAACCCTTTCTAAAAATAGAAATATTTGTAGCAGCAATGCTTTCTTTAAGCATCTAGATACAAGTCATTGCAAGACCATTTTCAATAAATTTTAGTTATTAACTGTATCTTACAAAAAAAACGGTCTACACATAAATTTATCTTCCAAATATGGAAGAAACAAACAATGTCCCACATTGTAGAGTCCTGCAAGTGTCACATTGATGCTTATAAACGAAATCCATCTGTGATCAAGCATACCACACTCATACCACTGTTCACACAGTAAACCCACAAGGGAAAAATAAAGAACCGAAACACTTTGCAACAGGAAAAGCTTCGGAGCTAACACAATCTCCTCGGAAAAGGCACATTTCATAAGATTCGACATCACGGCCCAGACAGACCTTCAGAGAATCCTCCTTAGAACTGTGCCGTCCTAATAAGACTACTGTATCTGCCTAGGGCGGCCCGCAAATGCTCACTGCAGAGATAGCACCATGTTGGAAGGAAGAAGAAAAATGAAAACCTCATGAGCTCATTGAGAGGAGGATGTGCTCTTCAAAACACTTCCAGCGAACAGTGTGCAATAAGATTGCCAAGACGTGCAAGCTTCCAGAGATGTGCAAATTCTCTTTTAAGATGTCCTGTCAGCTGGTGGCTCCGCCAAAAAGCTAACTAGAACACTCACACACATACACACACACACACAAGAATCCTTTGCGACCAACCCTAGGACTGTTCAGAGGAAAGAGTCCATGGGGGGTGCATAGGAAAAGCCCAGGAAGGCCTCCGCCGCTTCCTTGACGCTGGCTGTGAGGAGGATGCTGTCGGGAGACCTGCCGATGGAGCTGGGGACCGGCTCTTCGGTAAACTCGGGATCAAAGTGCCGCAGGTCACTAGGTCCACTCTGTTGCAGGAAGGGAGAAAAAAAAAAAAAACACCAAAACACTCAGTGTCAAGAATTCACACAGTGCATACAGGACAGGAAATCCTCATTTGGGCTTTAAATACTGGAGCTCGAGTTTTCAGGGCCCTATATGGAAACTCCCAGAATAACCATCCATTTCAAGCATAGAACCGAAAGGCCAGGGCACCTGGGTGGCTCAGTCGGCTAAGTGTCCGACTTCGGCTCAGGTCATGACCTCATGGTTCATGGGTTCGAGCCCCGCATCGGGCTCTGCACTGACACCTCAGAGCCTGAAGCCTGCTTTGAATTCTGTATCTCCCTCTCTTTCTGACCTCCTTGCCCCCTGCTCATGCTCTCTGTCTCTCAAAAATAAATAAAAAACAAAAAAATTTAAAGAAAAAAGAACCAAAAGGCCGCACAAAGTTTAAATAAGGAGGATAGTGTTTGCTTTTTAGCTTTTGGTACTAGAACTGATAAATGTGGTGAAAAGTTAGGTTAGTTTCTTTGGGACAAAAATTCTGCTTTTTATCGAGGGAAAAGAACGGTTTGTGAATAAAAGACCCACCAATGGATTCCTGGAGGGCCCCCCCCCACTTCCACCACCACCAACTGTGACTTAAAGAAATGCCCTTTGGGTCCTCCTGTTACTTGAGAACGGGATACTTACCACATTTGGGTTAAAAGGGGGAGTAATCTTCTTATTAATGAGATCATCCCAGTTAATTAGGGAGAAGAAGACATGATTCTTAATCTCCATCTGTTGAGAGGAAACAGGGGATTAGTTTAGACGGGCGGAATTCAAGAAGGGCAGCCAGGTCTAAGGCACTCCCCAGAGGGCCCAGGAGAACAGGGAAAAGGGACTCACAAAGTCATCCTTGGCGCCCAGCCTCTTGGTCCGGTCCTTTTGCAGGAGGCCCTCCAGGAGGTGTCTGGCGGAATTGGTAATATTTGGCTTCAGCTGGAGGGGTTTGTTCAGAATGTTGTCGTACATCTCAGCTGTGTTTCGGCTATAAAAAGGAGGCTGAAAGAAGGAGGGGGAAATTAATGCTTAATCGGGGGGTTTGTAGAGCATACGTTACTGCCAGAGAAAGAGACTTAAACGGCCCTGTATTATGCTGTGTCTGACAAAGTCTTCCCTGAATACGTTTTCTTTGCCCTGGCTTTTTCAGTGTCTACTTCGCAATCCTTCTCAGGGAGTAGGTAGATACTAATAAGCCACACAGGTTAAGTGTTTTCCTCACACAGTTAAGTGTGGTCATATCTAGTAAAATGGGAGTTTACACACACACACACACACACACACACACACATTCCCACGAAGAGCATGCTCTAAAGCACCTATAAAATAACCAACAGGCTTCTCTTTTCAGCATTTGATAAGCTTATTTATAAAGGACAAGACACAACGACAAGATGGGGCCTGTGTGCCCAGAGAAGTCTGGGTTTCAAGAAGTCTAGTTCTAGGGAGCATCCTCAAACCCGGGCCATCTTCCATGACTCTGAACTTGTGACTCACCAGGCCGTACAGCATCTCATATAAGACGGCGCCCAGGCACCACCAGTCCACGGTCCTGTCATAAGGCTGCTTATGAAGCACCTCAGGGGCAAGATACTGAAACACAAAGCAGGAAAACAGCGTTGAGGGGTCTGTGGAACCAGGCAATCCCAAGACCAGGCCTGCGCGTTGAGAGGGCTGAGAGACTCCGGGTCCCCCCGTGGGACACGTCCCTTTATGTTACTTCCCGATAAAACCTCTGGACGTGGAGGCCGACGGGCCAGTTAGGGGACTGAAGTTTAGGAAGCTGTTGGGCATGCCGCAGATAACCTTCCTTGGGCATTGAAAACCTTTTATGCCATGCCTTTTGCAAACAGCTTGTCTTAATTCTAAAGCAGCATACGGCCTGGGATTTCCCAAGCTGCATCAAACAGCAGATGTGTTTTACTTGCACTGAACTGGACTGAGAAATCTCTGAGAATGATTTACTATATTGGTGGTTTAAGTATTATTGCACTTGCTCCCACCCCCACCCCCCAGAAGGAGGGGCGGAGACCAGGCCCCCAATCCTGAGTGCTCCTACCTCTGGGGTGCCGCAGAAGGTGGATGTTGTGCCATTGTGTTCGATGTTCTCCTTGCAGAGCCCAAAGTCAGTGAGGACAATGTGTCCCTGTGAATCCAGCAAAATATTCTCTGGTTTTAAGTCTCTGCGGGGGGGGAAAAAAAGTAGTTGTGTAAGTTAATTTCACTGCATAAGAAATCCTCTGTGAAAATCATAGCTTGGGGTATTAGAAGCATTTTCAGTTCACTGAGACTGTACAGTGAATAAAAAAAAAAGGGGCTCCTTGTTCTGCTAATCTCTTCTGGATTAGGCGCCATCCTAGCTGGCTAGTTCCCTGGTGGCACGGAGTCAAGGCAGCTCACATGCTGGGGTATCCGGTTTTAGGTGACCAAGCCGTACATCAGTACAAATTATTTTAAGGCTCCGTCAAAGGCTAGGGCTGTGTCTCCTTTGCACCGAGGAAGGCAACCTTGAGAGCTTGCGGCTCACCTACCTATACACGATGTTCAGAGAGTGCAGGTAACCCAAGGCACTGGCTATTTCAGCAGCGTAGAAACGAGCCCGTGGTTCCAGGAAGCATCGCTCCCTCTGGAGGTGGTAGAACAACTGCAGGAGACAGGACAAGGTCAGTTTGGGTGGCTGAAGCTTGATTAACAATGCATTTCATTCGTCTTGACATATATAGCCCAAGAGAACAATTGCAGGAAGTGACCCTAAATAGTCTATTAACTATTTGAAACCCTCAGGTTAAAGGAAATGCTAATTCTGGTAACTTTCCTCCCCCCCCCCCAATATCATTTCAAAACTCTCCTCTCAAACTAAAAATGGGAATGCTACGCACAGACACCCAAAGGTTAGCTCCCATCCCGTTCTGCAGCTCACCTCTCCACCGTTAATGTAGTCAAGGACAAAGTACAGTTTGTCGGCAGTCTGGAAAGAGAAGTGAAGGCCCACCAGGAAAGGGTGTTTCACATTCTTCAGTAGAACATTCCGTTCCGACATAATATGCTTTTCCTAGAAAAAGGATAAGTAGGATTTAGTGACAAGTTTCGACGTGGGACCAAAATTCTAAGGGAAAACCACTCAGTGAATGTCTATCTCCAACTCCAATCCATCACATTTCATACCTCCTTCTTTTTCAGGATCGCTTTCTTCTGTAAAACTTTGACTGCATAGAAGGCTTCTTCTGCTTTGTGTCTTGCTAGAAGAACCTGAAATTTCAATTAAAAAAATCATTTTGCTATCCACATCCACGGAGAATGTCAGACGAATGCATGCGTGAAAGACTATAAAAAAATGAGGTCTTCAGAGCTGAAATTACCTTTCCAAAACTGCCTTTCCCAATTACTTTCAAGAAGTGAAAGTCAGATGGTTTGGCATGAGGATTGGATGACGGGCCAAGGTTGATTTGCTGAGAGGGACTTGGCTGGAAAAGAAAATGTCTTCGTTAATAGCCTTGCCTCAAAGAAAGACAATAAAGGACACGCAATCTGAAAGATGCCACATCTGCAAATGACTGAGGCAAGTCACCATACACCCTAAACACAATCAAAAACTACTTTTCATTCATACACATTAATATTTCATATGGGAGTCTGGGAATGGTACACAGTAATGTTGTAACCAGATGAAACTTTTATGCAACAGGCCTTTTAAAATACTTCCCTGACTCAATACGTAAGTGCTTATGTCACACGCTATGCCATTAACTGAGGCATTCCTACCCTGACACTAATTTCTAGAAAATGCTATTTTAATTCGTCAATGTAGGAATACTAACTGACTCACTTATGAGATTCCTCCACAAAAGCATCACAAAGAGAGAATACTTACTGGAGGAGAAGGGTTGGCGTTCAGAAGCTCAGGCTCCTGAGGCTGGGAGATTTTCAGAATGGACTGAACTTCAGGGCTGCAGAGAAAAAGAAACAATTGAGAACCTCCTAGACTGGTCGCAAGGGGGCACCCCGACACCAGTGCTTAAGTTCCAGGCTCGGCTTCTCCGGACAGTTCGTGTTTAAAAACATCCAAATAAATGGCTCAGTTAAAGAAAATAATAAACCCACTTAAATACAGGGATAGAGAAGGGTTGTTTTTCATGGAAACGGGGCGAATTAGGCAAACAGGAAAATTTAAATCTTATAGCTCTTACAGGCCAAATCAGCAAATTAGTTTTAATGTTTAAAATGTTCTAAATTGGAGCTGAAAAGAGAAAAAGGGATCCCATCCTCGGGGGAAGTCTTCGGCTTCCTGATCGACACCCTGATGAGAATGTGTCTTTACTGCTGATAAACAAGCTATACTACTTATTTTTATGTTCCCCAGCCCTCCCCCAAACTTACTGTTTGCATGCATAGGAGTTATTGGCAATCTTCTGAATAAAGTCGTTCAGGCCCATCCTTTTCTGTTTCATGAAAGCTGTGAATTAAAGGAGGAGAAATAAATAAAGGTCTAAATGGCTTCGTAACGTCCGACGCCACGCACACTAATCTGATGTGTGACCTTAAAAAACTTTCCACTTCGCACATCCTAGAAGCCCAGTATAATTCCTACACTCACCGATGAGAATTGCTACCATTCCCCTCATTCTGGAGTAAGTGAGGGTGCCCCTAGCAGCCTCGGTTTTCACCGTCATATCCGCAGAAAGAGCACAAAGAGTCAGACGTTAGTGACAGGAGACCTGCTCAGCCCACACTGGTCGCGCGCTGCGCTGCCGGCTTTATAAGCCCCAAGTCGCCGCGGGGCGGGGCTCACTCCTGAATGAGGAAGCGGTGCTACCCGGCCCCGCCCCCGCCCCATCCAGAACACCCGCCCCCCCCCCCCCGGCGCCGCTCAGCCCTCCAGACCGCCTTGTGGCAGGCGGTGGCGAGCGGTTCTGCCCTGTCCCGAGGGCAAGCCCTCCGGGCGGGGGCGGGGGGCGCGGGGACTGCCCGGGAGGCCCAGCCACGGGGCTGTTATCTGCCCCTCTGGGCGACCCCGCGGGGCAGAGAGAAACCGCAGGCGGAGGGGGCGGGGGCTGGGAGAGTCCGGGGTAATTTTCCACCTTTCTCATTTATTCCACTCCGCTAGGAAATCAGAGCCGCGGCACTGGGGCGCTTTCCGCCCGGCGCGCGGCAAGCCGGTGGCTCTGTGCCCGCTCTGGTTTGTCACACCCTCACGGCCGATCCCTTCCCGGTCCCGGAGCCGGCGGTCTCTCCTAAGCCCCCACCCGGAGGCCGCGCAGAGCCAGTCCGAGGTGTCTCTCGGCTGAGGGCGGCCCCGCGCGACCTTATCTGCGGGGTCACCATGGGCCCGGGACGCCCGGCGCGTCCCCCGCTCCCGCCGTCCCCTCGCCCGGCCTCAGTCCCTCCACCCTGAGAACTAGCGCACACCGCCACCCCCCTCCGCCCCGGCCCCTCTCGCCCGAGCCGAGCGACTAGCGGCGGAGCGGGACGGTCCCCTCCTGGCGGCCGCGGCGCTTACCCAGGCCGGTCAGCAGGAAGGACTCGCTGCGTTTCTGCGCCTCGGCCCTCTTTTTGTGGCGGGGCCGGAGCAGGGACTCGAGCCGGGCCCTGGCCAGCGCGCCCTGCATCTCCCCCATGTGCAGCGGCGGCCGGGCGCGCAGCGGGCGAGGGCGACAGGAGAACACTGAGGTTTCCTTGAAGGAGCCGCCGTGACTCAGGCCGGGCAAGATTTCCTGCCCCGAGACCCAAAACAAACAAATGGCCCTTGTGCACGGCCGAGCCGCTTCCGAAAACGCCTTTTTTGTGCTTTTGGCCGAAGCCAGGCAAGGCTGCAAAATCCCAGAACTTGGAAGCGGAGGAAGGAAGGAAAGAAAGAGGGAAGGGGGAGGGAGAGGTCAGGAATGTGTAGGGGAGGGGGCGGAAATAAAATTCGTCTCTGCACTAAAGGAAAAAAAAAGTACAATCTATATTTCACTCTTTTCCCTTCTCTAATCTTTGAGAACATTCTGTCCGTTCCGCATGTAATTTTTCTTGCATCTTTAATCTCCGCCACGCTGTGAACACGTGAGGTGGTGGCACGTTAGGGGAGCGGTGGCCCCGTGCAAGGCGCCGACCTGGCGTGACCCCGGCCGTCGGCGACTCCCGGGTTCCCTTTCCAGCCCTGCCACCTGAAAACTCCGCTCGGTCGCGTTACATTCTCTTAGAAACCCCTTAGTCTGTCCTCGTCTTCCCTACCCCTCCTCCGGTTTATTTCTGGGCTGACCCGGGAGTCTTCGTACAGTTTAACCACCTTGTTCTTTTCCCTCAAGTCCCAGATCGACTGGGGCTCGTGAGCTCGTGAAAGATTAGCCGGGCGCCCGCGCTCCAGAAAGCGGAGGAGAGGGGGAGCTCTGCAGAGCAGCGGTGCGGTGCCTTCCAGTCACCCCGCCGCGGGGAGATGCCCGGGCGCTGCAGCCTGCCCGCCGGCGCGGGGACTCGGGCCAGCGCTGGGCGGGGAAGCCGCGAGCGCAGCGACCCGGCCGGGAGCCGGTGGCGGCTGCAGGGAGCTCGGGTTTGCTGGGCCGGGTACCTGGCGCTTGCCGGTGCAGTCTGCGGCGGCTGCCCTGCCGTGACCCCCGACTGCCAAGGGCCCTGCCATTTTTGAGTTGCATACTGGGTCTGACACACGCCGAAATACCAGCTGTCGAACCAAGAATAGCCCGCGAAGCGGTTTTTTCTTTCGTTCTGGGCAGCGATTTGTTTTGCAGGCGCTAGCACTTCATTTGCCCTAATATGATCTGTAGCCTCAGCCGCTGCTTGGTTTGCTCGGTTGCAAGAGTCCCAAACTGGGAAGGGATCACACTGGAGACTGGCTGGGGAATTTTGCTCAGCACCTACTCTTTAAAAAAGCACTGCTGAATGCCTCAAATCGATGCTCCAATCTAAACCAAGGGGTACGAAACTCCAAGTGGCAGTAAGTGGTCCATTACTGCTTCCTCTTCTTTGGATCCTTCATAGAATATGACTTGTCACTGCCAATGCCCCTTGCATTGGGTTCCACTCCAACTCCCTGACCATTCCGTCCCCTTTTAAGACAGCAAATTTTGCAAAGGTTGCCCGGAAACACCGACCTCCATCAAGATTTCTGCGTGTTTTATCCTTAAAACACGAAATTGAGAAGTGTTCCATCAGAGACCCTCCCCTGCGCCTTCAGCAGGCCAAGTAACCCTGGATCCTCTAAAGCATCTTCGTTTTATCCATTCCCTCCAAATTATAGTAATAAAATCACACAAACCTTTCAAAGGGGATTTTATAGCTTCCTCCTTCATTCTTCAGGTTGCCTAGGATATAGGAACGTTGGGGATTACTTTCTGGAGGCTGGAGGTAGAGCTCAGTTATGGCTGGAATAGACTCCCTGCTTTGTGCCTGATAAGGCTGGAAAGCTGAGATGACAGGGAGCGGGAATCAGAGGCAGCTGTCCTGCTCTGTGATGCACCCCACTTTATATAAAGGCAATTTACATACAGGAAGGGAGCAAGCTGCAAAGTTCAACACTGGGCCATTTATTCTCTCCATTGCAACATCACTCAGAAAATTACAGTCATCAGCGTCCTGAGTTTATTACACCCCCAGCAAGACATACAAGAAATGTAACTTGACTGATTATCCTCACAAATCAGTCCAGAAAAAAATTCAAAACACATGCACGGGGATCATTTTTTCAAAGACGCTGTGCCACATGCATTCCAAGAGGTACGTGGAATTCAAGTTAGAGGGCTCTGAGTGGAACAGAGAAGAGGCACAACCGTATGATTTGTGGTTGTAACAGAAAAAGAACGTCTGATGTTCTTCTTCCTCCCCCTACCCTAAGGTTCGGCGGTTGGAGACGGACGGTCTGCTAAACTTATCATTTAACGTAGAGAATCAAGTTGTTGAGACTGGCTTTTCTTCCAACCGGATACCTGAAGGGTGGAGCAGGCGCCCCCTGTTCTGTCCCTGCAACCTACGAAGACTTCCGAACAGGAAGGTGACACACAGCGGCGGGTGAATGGGGTAGGGGGGAGGTAGACGGGGGGAGGGGGACGGGGGGAACGCTGTGTGACGCGCGCCTGTTAACTCTGCAATGGCTTTAGGGGTTGCCCTGTGGCCGCTATTCAAACGCTTGAGCTGTTCTTCCTTCCCGTCGCCAGCCTCTTTCTTTGGTCCGGATAGTCTTCCTACCGGGAGGAATCCGGGCCCCTTTCCTCTTACTCCCTGGTGGCGGCGAAGTGGCCAGAGTTGCGTCACCAAATTCTGCTTGTAAATGCAACCCAGAGGGCGATCGCGTTCTCTGGGAGAACCGCTCTGGAGGGCATGATTTCCCCCACTTTTCCTGAGGTTTAGTCAGTTCGAGATAGTTTCTCTGTAACACCTCGTGCAGCCACAGAAAATACAGACCACTTGAGAGGAGCTAGGCTAATTACCTCCCCGCTCCCCCAAGCCGGTAATCTCATTTATGCCTCATAGTGGAGAAACGGCACTCAAAACACTCAAATGGAAATGATTCACCAAGATGTAAAGTTTGCACGGAAACAAATCATTTTCCAGTCCGTGTGTATTTTAATGCTTCAAAAATCGTTTTAGTTCTACTTTAATTTTCTTTCATGAGGGACTGTAAATACTAAAACCTGAAAGCTTTACTAAGATCTGACCCTTTTCATTTAATTTGAAGTCTCAGAAAAGAAATTCCTGATATTTCTCTACATAGTAAAGTAAATATTTTGAAAAATATTTTTATAAGGACTTAGTTATAACCCCTCCTGGGCTACTTCTTAAGTGTGTCCGCTTACAGTGTTTTCATTCCCTAGATACAATACCTTCCACCGATAACAGGACAATACGATTCTTTTGCGTTGTCCAAAGTGCCAAATATTCTAGAACAATCTTGGGCACAGTTTAGGTTCCCATCTTTATTGATTCATACATTGATGCTCATAGAATCCTTTTCCTGGAGCATCACATAAGTAATTACATAGAAACACCCAAAACCATAATGATTACTCTAGAGAGCAACTAAATCTTCAGTTTCTGTTGAAGGTTGTCACCAAGTGCATGTCTTTTTCATTTTTTACAGTATTCATCAAAAAGAAGATGATGATAAAAACGAGTGTATTCATAATAGCTATTATAGGTAAGTAATTACTAGTGGTTAAATGTCTATAGATCAGGTTCTATAGTGATTATTACGTTCTGTATTCATAATTGTCAAAAGTGACATGCATAAAGAAGATAAGAATGTGATTGAAGAGATGACTAAGAGAAGAACACATTACTTAGAATAATAGTGTTCAGTGTTATTAAAACCCACAAAACTACATGCTTTATTTATGCACGGCTTAGTTCAATGTTTTTTATTTATTTTTGAGAGACAGCATGAGCGGGGGAGGGCCAGAGAGAGAGGGAGACCCAGAATCCAAAGACGGGCTCCAGGCTCTGAGCTAGCTGTCAGCACAGAGCCCGACGTGGCGCTTGAACCCATGAACCGTGAGATCATGACCTGAGCCGAAGTCGGACAGATAACTGACTGAGCCACCCAGGCGCCCCAGCTTAGTTATTTTCTGAGATGGTGGTTTTAAATAAACAAGACTATACACTGTAAGAACCTTGGGATAGGGTTTTGCTACGTAATGTGCACATAGCTTTCTGGAATGAGGCCTTACGTAGTCTTCTCTAACAGCGCTTTTAAGTTATTAAGGATTAAGCAATAATTGTTATTTTTCTTCTGAGTTGAGCAGATGATAGGCAAAATTGTGAAGTAGCAAAACCTCCTTTTGGAACCAAATTGATCTCCTTCCCATAACCCTTCTCTGTCACTGAAGTGAACTGCTGGTCCTCTCCCACTTCCCACACACAGCACCGGCACACCCTGTGTCCTGCAAACCCTGAAATATTGCCTCTGCCCTCCTCCTCCTAATGCCAACTGCCTCAATACCCTGCTCTCGGCTGATTGCCGCAGGAGGTGTCAACCTGCTTCTCTCTCTCTCCCTCTCTCTCTCTCTCTCTCTCTCTCTCTCTCACTCCCTTGCGTTCCGCCCTCCCTCCCTTCCTCCCTTTCTTCCTTCTTTCCCCCTTCCATTTGTCCATGCAAGGATTTAACAAGAATCTGTTAGGTAAGTATAAACGTTAAGATCAAGGGATGCAAGTATAAGTAATCCAGTTATCTGAATTGGTAGCAGCTGTCATTTTAGGTGGGGAGCATTCGTGTGAATTATGATGCACCATGATGAGTGTTAAAACAGAGGTTGTGGCAATCTACCGTAGAAGAACAGAGACAGGAATTTTCTACTGGGGAGCAGCAGCAGACATGCAAATGCTGAGGAAAGTCTCCACAAAGAAATAATATTTGGGCTGATCCTGGAAAGTTCAGCTAGGAACAAAAGAGGAAAGTCACGCTAGGCAGAAGAAACAGCATGAGTGTCTAACTCTAGGGTACTATTTAGCATCTCTGGGATGATTTGGAAATACGGCCAATACTTAGACCTCACACACAAGCTCAGTGTAAGGGCTATGCTGCTGCTGCACTGGGAAAACAGCACTTTCAAGGGAGATAAAGATTCTAGCGGCACAAATCTGTCTCTCCCTTTCACTGCCTCCCCCTCTCCAGCCCCAATACATATGGAATTAATAATATCTTAAAAATGCATTCATTTAAAGGACTGCCAAGTCTTAGCCTGCCTAGGTATCCCTGTGTCTAGTATAACTCTGAATATGGCTGGAGCTCCTTTGTCCTGATCAACAGATTCTTCTAGAACTCTGCTTCAGACACTGCCAGATGCAGGAGGTACAGTGATGAACATAAGCTCCCATGGGGAGGGCCGCGTGGGAAGTTTCCTACAAAGGTAGACTGAGCCCGACCGAGGAGGGGTTCAAAGCCACAAAGAAGATTATTCCATCTAGGCTTTTAGAGTGACATATTCCAATGTGTTTTGGAAAGTTCATGCAAACCAAAACGTGATTCATAACTCAACAATGAATCCTTCAAAGGATAGTTGCTTTTTTAAAAATATCCCTAGCTCATTAAAAGTGTACAAATTTGCACGCACAAGCATGTAAGGGAGCATTGGAAGGTGGAATGGGGAATTGACGTAGTTGGAAGTTGTATGAACATTGAGACAAGCATAGGTGTCGTCTAGCACAGGGATTAGCAATCTTTCAGAGGCACTAAATGACACCAGTGTTCTACGCCCATCTGCCCAACAAGAAAGGTCATGAGAGGATAGGGGCGTGCTTTCCTAGTGGATTTTTCATTTCAATCAGGAGACAAATCAAAGAAAGGAAGATGGTGGTCGCTCTTGACACAGTAGGAATGGCAATCTAGCTAACAACCAGCCAAAGGGGGTCTATGATGGGCTGGAAACTCACCTTATCCTCATCTTTAGAATACTGTCAATGTCTGATATAGTTTGATCCAATGAGCAGTAACTAAAAATAAAAAATAACTATTGGGAAGCAGGATGCCTGGGTGGCCTAGTTGGTTAAGTGTCTACTCTTGGTTTTGGCCCAGGTCATGATCTCATGGTTTGTGAGTTGGAGCCCCATACTGG
>NC_043706.1:116031637-116033914 GCF_006229205.1 Suricata suricatta
CCTAATGGAGAACCAGGGGGAACGAAGGAGGGAGAGAGAGTTGGGGAGAGAGAGGGATGCAAAACTTGAGAGACTATTGAATGCTGAGAAGGAACTGAGGGTTGAGGGGGGAGGGGGAGGGGGGAAGGGGGGTGGTGGTGATGGTGGAGGGCACTTAAGGGGAAGAGCACTGGGTGTTGTATGGAAAACAATTTGACAATAAAATATTATGGAGAGGAAAAAAAAAAAAAAAGAAAAAAGAAAATAATAGGCCACACAGGCAACTGGAACTTGTTCTTCTTTCCCTAACTGATGATAGGCAGAACGGAACCACCTAGGAAGAGCATCTTCTGTGTTAACTAGGCTTCTCTGATCTGCTTTCAATGACCCCACCCTCTCAGTAGGCCCAAATGTACATTCAATTGTTTCCCACCCACCTGAGTAATTAACTCCTCTGGCCTAGCTTTTGGCTTACTCTCTGCTTTTTTGACCTAAACTTTAGCCTTTATTTGATAAACAAGTATTTATTCTGTTATCATGGCATCTAGTTCCTTGATCCAACCCGTTCTGGAGCATTGTTCCTGGGGAGCTAAGAGAGGAGGGAGAAGTCTGAAGCACTAAATGGATCATCTTTTCAGGCATTTGCTGGAATTCCCATCACACAGGCTTGTCCTTGGCCCGGCGGATTAAGTGACCCACATTCACGTGCCTTAAGCACAGTACACAACCATGATTGTCTTGACTTGTGGGAGCCATTTGTGTTGTATGATATGTTCAGTTTCTAGTTGTGACATATGTGGGGTAGGGGTGAGGAACACAGATGTGTCCTATTTTCTATGTGAGATTCCAACTCGGGTGAGACACCTACTAAATTCTCTATTTCAATTAGTTTTGGGAATCATATCAAGTATTAGTATCCTCATTACACAGATTATCAAGGTTAAGAAAATACCTTGTCTAAGGTGTCACAGGTAATGAATAAGCCTCAGATGTAGCCAGCTAACATGGACCACAAAGAGCTCACCTTCAGCGTGTTACTGACTCTCCAGAGCCTGCCGAGGAAGGTGACATAAATGTTTATGTAGCTCATATTCAGGGTTGAAATCACTTGGGGTGCCTGGGTGGCTCAGTCTGTTAAGTGTCCGACTTCAGCTGAACTCATGATCTCATGGCTGGTGAGTTTGAGCCCTGTGTGGGTCTCTGTGCTGACAGCCGGGAGCCTGGAGCCTGCTTTGGATTCTGGGTCTCGCTCTCTCTTGGTCCCTCTCCTGCTCGTGCTCTGGCCCCCCTTTCTCTCTCTCCTTCTCAAAAATAAACAAACATCTAAAAAAAGTTAAAAGAAGAAGTTCACTAAACTCTTTTACATTAAAATTATGCCAATCAACCTTCCGCCAGGCATCCTGTCCCTGGTTTTCCCATATTGGTTACATTACTATTCCTATACTGTTACATTACTGTTATTTTGTTACTGTAATTTGTAGACAAGTTTTACTTGAAACAGTCCTTGATGCAGGAAGTTTCTGTTGCTTCTTACTAGATTAATTATAGGGTCAGAAATGAGAAAGATTTGGGGAGAGATTTATACGAGCAAATTAAAGCCTTCAGGTTTCACTTAAGTTTGGCAAAAGATGTCTGCCAGAAATCCAGGCTCCTTATTTGTTTTTGGCATTTATAGAGAGGGGGTAGGGGTGAAAGAGAGCCGTTATACAGTCTTCATGTAGGTCACAACTTTAACATGTGTGCCCCAAGAAGGACTCAACCTCAAGGAAATGTCGAGCCTTGTGCTGCCTGAATGCCAGGCTGGGCTGTGAGATTCATGAGGGACAGTAAGTGCAGGTGTGGATTCCCCGCCGACAGACACAAGGAAAAGGCTCCACTCTCTGGCTTTTCTTGCCTCAATATCCGGCATTTTATCACTACATTTTATCATGTCTTAATTGACCGGGGCCTTTTAAACTATGAAGGCCTAACAGTAAATGAATGCTTAGCCACAACTGCATAATAATAAAACTATGTCAATCATATATAATGCTTACAGTAAGACCATAGCCCCCTTGTGTTTAGAAAATCATGAATAACAGTGGACTTTGACTTAAATGTTTTTTTCCATTTACTCTTGTTATTTTTTACAATCATCCAGAAAATTTCCTGGAAGTCAACCTGACACCCAGAATATCAATCCTGACACCTAGACATAAAGCTGTCAAATATGCATTATTCCTTGCCCTTCATATTGTATTCTGATGGAAGAAACTTTTTAAATGTTTATTTATTTGTTTTGAGAGAGAGAGAGAGAGA
>NC_043706.1:116034014-116036142 GCF_006229205.1 Suricata suricatta
GGAGGGCACTTAAGGGGAAGAGCACTGGGTGTTGTATGGAAAACAATTTGACAATAAAATATTATGGAGAGGAAAAAAAAAAAGAAAAAAGAAAATAATAGGCCACACAGGCAACTGGAACTTGTTCTTCTTTCCCTAACTGAGGATAGGCAGAACGGAACCACCTAGGAAGAGCATCTTCTGTGTTAACTAGGCTTCTCTGATCTGCTTTCAATGACCCCACCCTCCTAGTAGGCCCAAATGTACATTCAATTGTTTCCCACCCACCTGAGTAATTAACTCCTCTGGCCTAGCTTTTGGCTTACTCTCTGCTTTTTTGACCTAAACTTTAGCCTTTATTTGATAAACAAGTATTTATTCTGTTATCATGGCATCTAGTTCCTTGATCCAACCCGTTCTGGAGCATTGTTCCTGGGGAGCTAAGAGAGGAGGGAGAAGTCTGAAGCACTAAATGGATCATCTTTTCAGGCATTTGCTGGAATTCCCATCACACAGGCTTGTCCTTGGCCCGGCGGATTAAGTGACCCACATTCACGTGCCTTAAGCACAGTACACAACCATGATTGTCTTGACTTGTGGGAGCCATTTGTGTTGTATGATATGTTCAGTTTCTAGTTGTTACATATGTAGGGTAGGGGTGAGGAACACAGATGTGTCCTATTTTCTATGTGAGATTCCAACTCGGGTGAGACACCTACTAAATTCTCTATTTCAATTAGTTTTGGGAATCATATCAAGTATTAGTATCCTCATTACACAGATTATCAAGGTTAAGAAAATACCTTGTCTAAGGTGTCACAGGTAATGAATAAGCCTCAGATGTAGCCAGCTAACATGGACCACAAAGAGCTCACCTTCAGCGTGTTACTGACTCTCCAGAGCCTGCCGAGGAAGGTGACATAAATGTTTATGTAGCTCATATTCAGGGTTGAAATCACTTGGGGTGCCTGGGTGGCTCAGTCTGTTAAGTGTCCGACTTCAGCTGAACTCATGATCTCATGGCTGGTGAGTTTGAGCCCTGTGTGGGTCTCTGTGCTGACAGCCGGGAGCCTGGAGCCTGCTTTGGATTCTGGGTCTCTCTCTCTCTTGGTCCCTCTCCTGCTCGTGCTCTGCCCCCCCTTTCTCTCTCTCCTTCTCAAAAATAAACAAACATCTAAAAAAAGTTAAAAGAAGAAGTTCACTAAACTCCTTTACATTAAAATTATGCCAATCAACCTTCCGCCAGGCATCCTGTCCCTGGTTTTCCCATATTGGTTACATTACTATTCCTATACTGTTACATTACTGTTATTTTGTTACTGTAATTTGTAGACAAGTTTTACTTGAAACAGTCCTTGATGCAGGAAGTTTCTGTTGCTTCTTACTAGATTAATTATAGGGTCAGAAATGAGAAAGATTTGGGGAGAGATTTATACGAGCAAATTAAAGCCTTCAGGTTTCACTTAAGTTTGGCAAAAGATGTCTGCCAGAAATCCAGGCTCCTTATTTGTTTTTGGCGTTTATAGAGAGGGGGTAGGGGTGAAAGAGAGCCGTTATACTGTCTTCATGTAGGTCACAACTTTAACATGTGTGCCCCAAGAAGGACTCAACCTCAAGGAACTGTCGAGCCTTGTGCTGCCTGAATGCCAGGCTGGGCTGTGAGATTCATGAGGGACAGTAAGTGCAGGTGTGGATTCCCCGCCGACAGACACAAGGAAAAGGCTCCACTCTCTGGCTTTTCTTGCCTCAATATCCGGCATTTTATCACTACATTTTATCATGTCTTAATTGACCGGGGCCTTTTAAACTATGAAGGCCTAACAGTAAATGAATGCTTAGCCACAACTGCATAATAATAAAACTATGTCAATCATATATAATGCTTACAGTAAGACCATAGCCCCCTTGTGTTTAGAAAATCATGAATAACAGTGGACTTTGACTAAAATTTTTTTTTCCATTTACTCTTGTTATTTTTTACAATCATCCAGAAAATTTCCTGGAAGTCAACCTGACACCCAGAATATCAATCCTGACACCTAGACATAAAGCTGTCAAATATGCATTATTCCTTGCCCTTCATATTGTATTCTGATGGAAGAAACTTTTTAAATGTTTATTTATTTGTTTTGAGAGAGAGAGAGAGAGA